>NW_022605578.1:1920157-1930588 GCF_008692095.1 Etheostoma spectabile | reverse complement strand
ACACACACACACACACACACACACACACACACACACTTAATCAGTTTAGTAAAGTTACTGTAATGATTTTACAATTAAAAAAATGATGTTTGCACTTAGCTCTCTACATTCTTACTTGAAACATCATTTAGTTGACAAGAGTACTAATGTATTTTTTGTAAGCTCAATAAAAAATAATGACCTGTTGTGGCATTCCATTTGCATTTTTGTTTTTGTTTAGGAGTTACAGTATGTAGCACTTGTGAGCAGTGTTGGGAGTAACGTATTACAATATTTTTGTAATTTGAAATTACAGTAATGTATTCCTAATATTCCTAATATCACGCATTAGTAATTACATTTCGGTAATATTATACCTGTTAAAATCTCAGTAACGTGAGTTTTGATGCGTTTTCACAAACATAGCGAAACATTCTTCACAGAAAAAAAAAGCTGTGAGTATTATTTCCTGTTGCTTTATTTGATGGTTGAGATGACTGCAGATACATTTGCCAGATGGATTATATTTTCAGGAGTTATGACGCTGCGTTGAAGCGAGGTGTCTTGTCACTGTTCCCGTGGTCAGAGACAGAACCAGAGACGCTACAGACAACATCTGTGTCCAACAGGTGAGTGTGTCTGAGGTCCTGACGTTTTACTTATTCTGTTTTATAGCTTTAGTTACTTTGCATATTCATATAAATTATACAAAACATTATGAATAATCTATGATGTATTAAAGTGGATAAATAGAAGACTTTATTGATCCGGTGGTGAAATTCACACGCTAGCTGCCTAGTCAAACTTCTACTGTTATTTTGGTGAAAGTAACTCAAAAGTAATGCAAAAGTATTGTAACGCTTTACAATTAACAGACATTAATATTGTAATATAACTAATTACTTTCAGTAATGTATGATGTATTACATTTTGTCAGTAACTTGCCCAACACTGCTTGTGAGAGCGTTCCAAGCGTACTTGGAAAAAGGTTGATCTGCTCAGTGTTAATGTTTTGTCACACAAGAATTGAAAGATGAGCCAGACATGAGTTGAGAGATTATTAGACATTCTAATGAAAAATATGGTTCTACATCTTACCCCATTCATCTGTCCTTTCAGTATTTTATCATATGGATAAATGGTCTGTTGACTAAATTTGCAACCTTAAATGACAAAGGAAGGAAAAAAACAATGTTTGGTTTCCTTCAAATGGGTCTGAGTTTACTTGAGGTTAACATAAACCCAAAATGTGCTGAGTCACTGTCATTAGTTCATTTTATGGGCTGAAAGAGACCAAGGGTAAATACACCCGGAGTTTGGTTCAATTAAAGGGGGCTACATGCAAAAACACCCTAACATTCAACACATGGCTGCTGATATACACATGGGGTGCAAAGAATGCCTGCTTACTTTTTATTTTCTTATTTTTGGCAAGGGTGGAGGGTGGTGCTGTTCTGCATTTCGCTGTGGTCCGTCCCAGCCAGACAATCCGTTGTCTGAAACATAGCAGTGTGCAGCTTTCAATATAAACAAGCACTGCAGGTTTTGCGGTTGGCCTGCTGATGGACTTGGCAGCTGGGCAGGGTTTGAATTTTGGTTTCAACATTCTGTAATGTACACACACAAAACATAAATATTAAATATCATACAGGGAACCAAACACACATAAGGACAAGAAAGACAGAGCTAGTCAATATTTTAGCATGTGTCATACAGTAGGCTGTTCTTAACTTATCACCTTTCCGACATTATCAAAGGTAGTACTAGCTCTGGATGTTTGCAAGCTGGCAAATTAAGTGCAGACAAAGTGTGAACTGTTTGGTTTTCTGTACTCATACACCATCTTTGAATACTGACATTCCTCACAAATCTTAAAATTGATTTACTTAGACTTCATGTCAACAGCAATCTTAGCTAATATAGGCTGGCATATGTTGGGCAGCCTCCTGCACAGTTCATTTGCTGCAATAACCAGGTATTACATGCCAGTCTCTTTCCATGAAATTGCTACAGTGCCCCTAAAAACATTGACAACCTTTACACTTTGAGTGGATTGCCGGGAGTGAAGAAGAGGCAGCAACCCAGGTCCTGCGTCCCTCCAAACAGAGAGAGTCACGACTACCACTTAGAGGGTAGGGGAGGGACAGGGAGAGTGAGAGAGACAAATAAGACAATAAACAATACAAATAAGACAATAAACAGGACAAACAAGGCTCTTAAAAATGCCCTTTTAGTGTAATAAGATGCAGCTAATAAATATTTGGAAAAGACAGGGATTAAGAAACCTGCAGAGAAAGAGAAGAACAAATCAAAATAGAATAGATCACCAAACTACAAATTGCAATATGAATAACTACTAGGCTAACAAGTTAAGTAAATGCTGCTCTTGTTCATTCATGCAATCACAATATCATAAAAAAATGAATGACTTTAAAAATAAGTCACTCTGATGTTTTGAACACATCCTTTTGATTTGTCTTAATTCAAATTGATAAACAAACAGTAGGGTATTTGTATAAACTTTGCCTTGCCAGATTTAGAAACTATCTCTATATATATATATATATATATATATATATATATATATATATATATAATATATATATATATCAACATGTAGCTGGTGTAGAAATGAGGGACAAACATGTTACACATAATTGTAACTTGTCAAAAAAAACTGCCAATGCCAAAAGTACATGTCCAAATCAATATCAATAAACCCGCACCAAGACCACCGAGTAAGCTAATCTAGCTAGCTAACAGAGGGTCTGGCTAGCTACTTTGCATTTTGATGCAACAAACATTTGTCTCTTTCTAATATAGGTCTTACAGTGGGGTTAACAAATACAACAACATGTGTTTTTGGCCAAAACTTAATAATTTTGGACATTTAAATGCTTAATTATTTCTCTTGCTTATTTGTAAATGTGCTGTATTTATATAGCGCTTTTCCAGTCTTAACAACTGCTCAAAGCGCTTTTACATCTACAGGAAACATTCACCATTCACACACATTCATACACTGCGGCCGGGGCTGCCGTACAAGGTGCCACCTGCTCATCAGATAAACATTCACACACATTCACACTCCGATGCGCAGCACCGGGGGCAACTCGGGGTTCAGTGTCTTGCCCAAGGACACTTCAACAATGATTGCAGGGGCGAGGATTGAACCACCAACCTTCCGATTGGCAGTCAACCGCCCTACCACTGAGCCACAGCCGCCCCGTTTGACTGGTGTACTTACCGTGATGGAATCACGCTGGGCAATGGTTTCTGGGATTGTCACACAAACTTGCCCAAACATATCAATAATAATGGAAAAGTAATGTCTAATAGTAGGCTCACTATTTGCCACTGTTAGTGGAAATACAGACAATTGTAAAATATCCCACATAAATTAAGGCATTTAAGACTACACCAAATCTGCAGTCCTATAACTCTTCAGTCAAATTGCTCTCCCAGAACTGTACAAGCAGTGTAACAAAAAAGTTGAAACAGAGCTAAAAAATATTGAGTAATTACGCCACAACAACTGATTTATGGTCAAGCAGAACTACTGAGCCGCATCTAAATCTCACCATACACTTCACAATTTTAGGCCTGCTACCCCTAGGTAGCTTCTCTGTCTCTCCTCTCTCTCTCCCATCGGTGTTCCACCAAAAGTTGGGACCCATCAGAATGTGTGCTAGCGCTGGCTACCTGCCGTAAATCATTTTGTGACTTGACGGGAAAAATCTGACCCGTGCAAAGGCATTAATACAAACTAAATAAAAATAGCCTTCTTTTCACTTTTACTCTCATTTGCTGTTAAAGGTAATTTATGATCATCAGATGGAAAATTACACATTTTCAGCAACATTTAAAAGTTACATAAAATCACTTTATGTATCCCCCTGGGTCACTGTTCCTGGGGCACAGTAGCAAAAGGAAATACGATATATATTGTGAGATTGTTGGGTTGTTTTTTGTATAGTGGCTGAATATAGAACCACACTGAGATAGTCATTGTAATAAGGGATATAAACATTTCCAGAACACACAGTGGTGGATGGGTCCTTAGTGTTTTATCAAGACTGAAATGAGGAGTTGGTTTCAGCCTCCCATGACCCTAAACAGGAAAGACAGTTAAGAAATGGATGGAAAGTTTATGGAAATGGCATGGTTTCTGTTATGATAAAATAGGGCATGTTGAGATGTTAAGAGTGAGAGGATTTCAATGTGATCTGGGCTAAGACTTCTGAACATATGCATTAGACCAAGAAACCCCCTTCTGAGAAGACACATGTCGTTGGACACGATTTAGTGGAAAACCACACAGCTGGGAAGATAACACACTTCATTATCCTCCCAGGGAACCTTTCAAGAACTGCTGAGACGCCCCAGAACACACTTTGTGAGGCACTGATTTGAAGAATATTGCCAAATACATGCAGTAATCATGGCATGTTGCTCTCGCTCTATAATTCTAGAATCTTTTCACAGAGTTCTGCTAAAACACTGCTCAAAAGTGGAAAACAAGTACACCAGCCGTGTTTACACAAGCATACACAGAGAGTAAATTGACATTTTTCAGCAACTGATAGCCTGTCAAACATATGGTTAATATTCTTTGGGGCAAATAATAATCACAAGCTGTTACATTGATTGATTTCCATTATGAGCAAGAAGAAGGTCCTTAAGAGCAGTAAGAATTCTACAGAAAGTTAAGCTACACATGCATTCTCCTTTGTTTAGGTGATATGTGTTGTATGTCAAACCAGCGTTTATAACAGCAACATTTATAAATGGAAACTATTTATTTCAATATCCTTGCCCCAATCACTGGATTGTTCGTGGCGGTGAGGTAAACTTTCATTCTGAGTTCATCATTGGTGAACACCTAAGATCAGTAATTACTGGATGGAATGCTAACTTCAGTTCTATGAGTAAAGTGAGAAGGAAATCCCATGCTGCGAGTGAGAGTGTGCATGGACGAGGGCAGGAGATGTTACCCATGACCAGACAATCCAGAGAATCCAGTCTGCAGTGTAGTCCAGACACTTCACCAGAGAATTGTTCAGTAACAAACGGCTTTATGGTCAAAGAAAGTCTTTGTATCATACACATCCATCCTTCTCCCACTCCCTCTCTCTCGTCTATGAGCTCTCTCTTACTTTCTCTCTCGCTGTGTCTCACTCTTTCTCTGACCCTCTTTTGTCCGTTTCTGTTGCGGAAAACCGTTGAAAGAGCATTCTTTATTATAGGCCTGTTTTTATTTAATATATTTATGTATTTAGGTACATTTTTAAATTGATATACATGTGGTACAGCCATGGTTTGAAACACACCGGGGCTTTTGGAGGAGCCCCATTTTCCAATGTGCGCCAGTATTAAAACATGTTACATGCACGCACATGAATACAATGGTGCAGAAACACGATCAATAACAGGGTTACTACCAAAAACATTCTACTAATACCACTGTAAGCAACCAGTAGAAATATAACAACTAAGTAAAATTCATCCAAGAATTTTAATAGGCTCATTGGAGAGAAACAAAATCATAATGTGTTGATTCGTCACCAGGTTCAGGACCAGTTGTAGTCGCTGCACTGTTATCATCACTTGTTAATGTATTTCTCTGTTTAGTGAGTCCAAATTGTCCAAGGCTTGATTGTTTCCATTTTGACATTCTTTATATAAATCTCCCCAAAATACTTGAGACAAACAGTTTGTTTTCTTAATTTACTTTTTTTTTTTAAATTCTGCCCATAAAACGGTAAGGAGTTCAGGGGACGATGTAAATTTTCATTCAAGCTGATTTTGACGTAGATCCAGGTTCTTCAAAGGTTTCTGTTTTTTAAAAGGACGTTTTCCCTTGCTGTTTGCTCATGGTGTAATGTTGGCTCTCTGTACGTTTTAGAGTTTGGTCTTGACCTGCTCTATCGGAAAGTTGTCCTAAGATAACTTCTGTTGGGATTTAACACTATAAATGAAATTCAATAAAGAGCTCAAGAGTCAGTGTGGGTTAACTGTCATAACAGGCCATTTATTAAGAACTTATACTTCCAATGCTGGGATTCCAAAAACCCACTGGTGGAGCACTGGGTCAACTCTACCACCACCAAGTACTGAGAGCCACCCCTGCAGTATCTCACTACATTTGTATATTGCTTGTAAATAAGCAATACAATATAAAAAATATATGCCAGATGTACAGTATATCCTCAGCACTGTCTACTGTTATAAAACACTGCTCAGCCAAATTATAAACTGTTCCAAAAAAGAGGTGCATCATGGTTTGCATCAGTCGCGAGATAGACAACAACAGTACAATAGAGATAGAAATGTAGCACTGATACTGAGAAGAGCAAAGTCAGCAGCTTACAAAGCTTTTGACTTGTAGCCTTGTTTAATATTAAAGCTTTGCGACATTGTTGCCCAAGAGCATCTGATTCCTTTTTATCATCCTTGTTGATTGATGGACTTTGGAGGACTTGCAAGGTTGGGACTGATTTTATTATCCATGGAGGCGTTTCCCATCAGCCCCTGCTCTGTCTTGTTGACACCAGTGTCGTTGTCTACTGCGGTGGTATTTTTGGCACCAGCAGCAGTATTGTCATTGTCATCCATAGCAGTCTGAAGAGGAGATAGACAGCAAGCAGTTGTTCAGGTGAGAGCTCAGATAAAGAGCTCAGCCAGGCGTAAACCTCCTCCCCTCTTTCACATTATTTTCTCCATCTCAGTCTCTCCTTGTCTAATTCGTATTGCTCTCTCTTGTTCTTGCTCTGTCGCCTCGGCTCTTTTGTTGGTCTTTTTCCATTGTGTGTTCTCTTATGCAACCCAGCCATATTTGACAATAATGAAGCTGCTACATTTATATTGGACAACTACAGAGTAGTAATGGTCAAATAAAGCCTCATGAAACTTTGTGAAGCGTTGTCTTTATTTTCTGAGCCCACAAGATGGCGCTTTCTGTTCAACACTTGGTTGAAAGCACATTTCGCAGGCCTTTTTCTTTAACCCAAGAGCGGCATCAGTGGGCTCAGAAATGAACTAAAATAGTTCATAAAGCTTTATGAGGCTTAATTTGGCCATCACTACTAAAGAGTGCAATTTGAGTCTATGTCCACAGTCGTACCAAGCCAGGAGCTAATCCAGTACATGTTTTAAACAAATACAGAATAAAACAAAGACCGTTTTAATTCTTAGTTTTAATTCTAATGTTCAGCTATTCTGTAAAGTCCATCTAGAATATATTTAGATAGTTACAAAAGACAAATCATACTTTATTACTTGATTAAAGTTGGGGGATGCAGAATGAAAAAAAAACACCAGAATGTGAAGTAGAATGAGCATAAATATGAAACGCATGCTGCTCTCCCTCTTTCCTCTCTGTCCAGCTCGAGCACGGGCATGCAGCGGCTTCTTAAAACAACCTATACGACTACTAATACTACTACTCCTATTTCTTTCCCATGCTGTTATATAGCAGGGATTCTATAATAATCATTGTCCTGTTTTCTTTGTAAAGCCCTAGGATGACACACTGCAAGGCTCTAGCTAGCTGCAGAAACATGATCTTATTAGCAGTAGCCATGAGCTACAGTAAGCAGAAGGCACCTCTGACGCTTTTTCTCTCACATTGCTAACAGTGTTATCCTTGTTCAGAGGCCAATGCCGCGGCTTTGGCCTCTGGTTCTAGCAGCAGGCTAATGCTGTCATCCGAACAAGGAGGAAATCTTAACACGGCAAACAAACAAATGTTTGTGCTAGGCTGAAGGCTAACCCCAGCAGACCAGCTCTCCCAAAGTTTTTCATAGATCGGTCTGGCAATGCAAGACTACATTCTGTATCACTCTCTTTCTTGTCTCACTCTTTGTCTTCCTCTTTGGTATGCAATACACATACCTGATGAGCAATTGTTGCATTTGGGTGACTGAGTGAGGTGGCAAGAACCACGCTCCCAAACACACTAGTGGGCTCTAACAGGCAATTATTCCGAAAAAAGAACGGTGTAAGGGCCACCAACTCGTTGCCCTTCCTCGGTGTAATTAATTTTAAGTGTCAACACTGTAAATGATCCCCTTTCTTAGTGCACACTCACACATGCACACTCAAATAAGCCATATGGACAGATATACAATTCTCTAAAGGCCCTCATAATTTGTGGTTTTTAATGGATTAGTGCTATCTGTCATATGCCATAACACTGATTCAGTATCTCAACTGGTGGAATGCAGGTTTCTTTGACAAGAAACCCATTCATATCCAAACACAGATCACTGATGAACATCCATACATCCTCTTTGAATGGATAGAAAAAAAGTTGCTCGTTGTATCTTGTCTGTGCACCAATGATTACAGGAACTGCAGATAGCTATTTTAGCAAGACGTTTCATGGTCCAAATTTGCCTACATGTACACAAATGCAGGCCAAAAAGCAGGGCTCAAGATATACCCACAGCTAAGTTACTGGCTCTATAGCAACATTATGCTTCCTGCTGGCAACCCCAAATGCATGAAGGGAAGTGCACTTCAAAATCTCAGACCATAATACATATTACTTGCACCTGGGGGAGATTACTTCCTGCATTGGAACAGTACGTTAGCAGTGTGTATAATTCATGGATGTATTATTAGAACTGGATACAGCATTCAAGGCGGAGCCCCATTGATTCCTATGAGAGTTGCTCGGTGGCGCATAAAGCCATCATGGAGCGCAAAATTATCCGGGTGGTCGGTTCTTCTTTTGCATTATGCTGTCCATAGAGCAGGCGCACCAGAGACCTCCCCAAGCCAGGCCGGCTACTTTCGGTCTAGCGCTCTGCTAAGTTGAATGGGGATTAAATGATTTACCGGTAACTGTCTGCCTATTCTAGACTTTCTAAATGTTATCAAACCGAATGGATCATATTCTGATAGTGAAAAAAAACATTTTGCGTGGGTTCTGGCGCTCAAAAAAATGCATCTCATGATTAACAGACGTCTCTTTCACCATGTAAGTCTATAGGAAAAAGTATTTTTGGGCAGATGGTATAGTGAAGGCCTGGGAGTTGCAATTCCACCGTTTGGCCATTATATTTAATTAGCCTCAAAGCCCAGCACACTTTCTGGGCGCTTGATATAATTTTGCAGTGCAATATCATGTTCGATGAATAGTATTCCTAGGGACACTGGTCTCAGGAAAAAGAGGGACTTTGTTACATCTGTAGAAACACCAACAGACAAATAGCTGAATTTCAGCTCACCTTTACCATCAGTCTTCTCCTCCTCCTTTCCCAGTCTTGTCCAGTATCCCCCTTGATTCCCCCGTCCCCGCCTTTCTTCTCTCTTAGTTATTCATAGCATAGGTTTGTAAAAACTGGAATGAAGAAGCCATATATATTAGAGTAGCTGAAGTCTATAGATTTGTTTGCCTGCAAGTAATTTCCTCTGTACAAGACTCAGTGAAAAGATCAACCTGAAACATTCATTTAACATAGAACTTTAATGAAGAGAAAGGGTCGGTGAGATGTGGCTAGAGTTCCCAGTGGGACTGTGTGTGTGAGTTTGTGTGTATAGGTGTGTGTGTCTGTGTGACTGTGTGTGTCTGTGTGTGTGTGTGTGTGAGAGAGAGAGAGAGAGAGAGAGAGAGAGAGAGAGAGAGAGAGAGAGAGAGAGAGAGAGAGAAGAGGAGAGGAGAGGAGGAAAGTGAGTCTTCTGGCTGCATAGACGAACAATCATGCACAATTCATGGCCAGGGGAAAATCTGACACCGCTGTCGAGGGACAGAAGGGGAGGAAGGATGAGAGCCATGGAGTGGCATGGGAGGTAAATGAAAAGGAATGGATGGAGGATAATGTGGGTGAAAAAAGCAAAGGAGGAAGAGTGGGTGGAGGAGGATGAGCAGTCTGTGGGACAGAATAGATAAAATGCAAAGAAGAAGAGAGAAAAAAGACTGCTGCAGAGATGGGAGTGGAGGAAATGTTAAAGAACCCAATTCAATTCAATTTTGTGTCAAATCAGGAGTTATATCAGGACACTTTTTTATAGAGTAGGTCTATTTAGTTTGACAGTGGCGAGGAAGAATTTTCCTTTTTACAGGCAGAAACCTCGGACAGACCCTGGTTCTAGGTGGGTGGCCATCTGCCGCTGCCGGTTGGGACGCATAGACACCGAAACACTGATACAGATATACAAAAATATGATTCATAATTATATCAGGTTTTGGTTATGGCACGCAACTGAGCGGACGTGTGGGGCTAGGCTCTGGTGGAATTAATATATTTCTACCTTTAATATATAACTAATTCAAGCAATTTGTAATGCAAAATATGTGACAGCCCTACGATACACAGAACACAATGTTGAAAGGGTGAGGGAAAGGCCAACCTAAAGACGACAAAAAGTCAGACTTTGAAACTCTGCACGAGGATGACAGGGTATCTCAGGCAACGAGCAAGATGCTAACTCAAGAGGAGGCTAGCC
>NW_022605578.1:1914804-1920147 GCF_008692095.1 Etheostoma spectabile | reverse complement strand
CCAGATCTTAACAGCCATACAATCCCTGAGGAATGACTTTTCCACACAGCTACATGAAGTAGTTTCATACAACCAAGAGATAAAAGAAGCCATAGGGACATTTTCTGAAAGACTCACAGAAGCAAAAACCTGCATTAGCAAAGCGGAGGACCAGCTAACTTTGCTACCGACCCTGGCCGACACCACACGGAAAAGAGGCCAGAAACTTTCCTCACAGATTGAAGAGTTGGAAAACCGTCAACGCCGTTCCAACCTGAGACTGGTTGGATTACCCAAAGGGTCGGAGAATGGAGATGCGTATGCATTCTTAACAACATGGCTACCCAAGGCCCTTAACATGGAAGCAGCAGGACAACTGTTAACCATTGAGCAAGCCTACAAAATGGGGAAAATGCCACAGCTGACACAGGTTCAGTAGGATGGACCATGGCCTCGGGCTCTCATGTGGAAATTCCTGACATATCGAGACAGAGATCGAGTTATCAAGGCAGCATGTCTGAAAGGTGAAATCATAGTTGAGCGGAGCCATGTCATGTTTTTCCCTGATCTCTCCGCTGAAGTCCAGGGTCAAAGAAAACTTTTTGATGGATTGAAACAAAGCCTGCGCCAAATGTGTAAGGAGTATGGATTTATGTTTCCTGCTAATTGCAAATTCTACACAACAAGACCTACAACTACTTCACTTCCGGAGCCCAAGCTGAAGAAATATGTTAATGATTAATATATAATGTATTACTATTTTTATGTCAACATACAGAGTGGTCTGTAGATTGTGGGACACAGATCCTAACTCAATGTGTTTAATTACTGTAATTGCTGTCAAGCAATATTCTTCTTCTTATCTGCGTTTATTATTATATTACCGCTAGCTTTAAAACCATCAAGTCAAGTCAGTTTTATTAATATCACAAATTTGCCTCAAGGGCTGTACAGCATGCGACACCCACTATCCTTAGACCCTCTATTCAAATAAGAAAAAAACTCCCCCAAGAAGAAGTGCTACATACATATTTAGTCAAAAATGCTTAGTATTTCACACTGACAAACTGTACATAAACTCATTATGATGACATAATTTCCATATTTTAAAGTCTGGAGTCATATTTAGTCACATTAATTACAAATAAATGTATTCAACCTCTATAAAATAAAAACTGTTCACATCTCAAAATGCACTAATCCTGGAGACTTCATGCTTAACACCACATCTTACACATAGATTATCTGATTAGAATTTGTAGCATGCATGCCTTAAGACATGGGCCATGTGTTAACTCATTCATTGGTTCATTATCTAAGAATCTCATTAGCTGTTTAATATGCCACAGTGATTACGGATATGAGGCAGCTTACATGCCTTGTGTCACGCTCAAAGGTTTGAAGATGCTACTCTTTTTCTTCAGTTTAAATGAAGAAAACAAAAGGAGCATAAACAAAATATTAAATCAGAAACAGCTTTATTGGCCAACAAAAAAAGAATTTGACTAACCTTTGTTCTCAAAGTACAAAACTTACTTAACATTTAAAGAATAAAAACAGAAAGGACAGAAAGAGGTATAAAATCAAATACTGTTAGGTATATAGTACAACAAAGCAATATAATTTACAAATTTACAAGAAATATACAATAACAATTCACATTATAGAGAGGGAAGGATTAGTGCAATATCAGTATGGTCTAAGATTTGAGTTGATTGACTATTTCTGAGCGTTCAACAGAGTGACTGCTTGGGGAAAGAAGTTGTCTTTGTGTCGGCTGGTTTTGCAGTGCCCTGTATCGCCTACCAGAAGGAAGGAGGTTGAGCAGCTTGGGACCAGGATGGGAGGACTGGAATGGGAGGACCAGAGATTTTTGCTGCCCTTTTCCTGACTCTGGACCGGTACAGGCCCTGGATGGTAGGAAGGTCCACTCCAATGATCCTCACTGCAGCCCTAATTGTCCGTTGCATTCTGGCCCTGTCCCGTTTGGTGGCTAACCCAAACCAGACAGTGATGGAGGTGCAGATGACAGACTGGATGATGGCTGAGTAGAAAGTGGTCAGCAGCTCCTTAGGCAGATTTAACCTCCTTAGCTGTTGCAGGAAGTACAACCTTTACTGGGCCTTTTTCTGGACAGAGTCAATGTGGGGAGACCATTTTAGGTCCTGTAAATTGGTTGATCCCAGGAACCTAAAGGAATCCACAATGGACACTGTGTCATTCTGGATGGTGATGGGGAAGGAGTTGGGGGGTGGGGGAGACTTCTCCTAAAGTCCACTGTCATCGTTACAGTCTTCTTGGGGTTTAACTCCAGGTGGTTCTGACTAGGGATGAGCGAGTACAGCATTATCTGTATCTTTATCTGTATCTGTTTACCACTTGTATTATCTGTATCCGGATCCGTACTCGGACTGGGCGGGGACTAAACCGTAAGTGGTCAGATTTAACCCGGAAGTGGGTCTGGTTGTCTTGAAATGTGCGGGGCTTTAACCGTATGGTATTTTAAGCATGAATTGATAGAATTGATCAGAAATTTTTTATATTTATTGGATTAGAAAACTATTTACAACAGCATCAAGCTTCAGATCAATGGTGTTGTCATGGTAACAAACTATTAGGCCTACAGATATAACCAAGTTTTGCAACATAAATACAGCATGTGGTTGCAATTATTAAGTAAAATGTAATGAACAAGAGTTTTCATACTCAATAATATAACTTATAATATTTTTTTAATGGTTCTTTTTATTTTCCCACCGGTATGTGTGAGTGTCTGTGCCTGTGGAGTGAGTAAGATATATATATATAATATAGAGAGAGAGAGAGAGAGAGAGAGAGGAGAGAGAGAGAGAGAGAGAGAGAGAGAGAGAGGAGGGGGGGGGGGGTTGGAATGTGTTGGTGTGGTAACTTAATTTATATATATTCATTTATACCGCAACTGCCTTTTATTTTTTTAATACACAGCAGAAGTTTCAGACACTGACACAAACTGGTTAGAGCCAGCAGGCAGTTAAAAAAAAAAAAAAAAAAATCCGACGGCAGAGATGCAACCCGAGTAGCATTCTACCAAGCAGCATGTCTAAACAAACCCCACGTTACCAGAAGTCTCCTGGTTACTAGGTACTAGTTCAAACCGAAGTATAAAACCAACCTGAAGCTGAAGAAACCCTAAATGTTAACAGAAAAATCCCTGCGGACCAGAAGGGGAGAGCTGTTCACTTCTCCGGTCCCGTGTGCGAGTGAGAGGCGCACAGCAGCGGGAGTCTGTCTGCATAGGGAAGGGCGCTGGGACTAGCCAATCACAGAATAGTGTAGGGGAGGGGCGCTGGGACTAGCCTATCACAGAAAGGTAAGGGAGAGGCGTTGTGGAGGCATGTGAATAGCCTATCCACAGACGGAGACACAGTCAATGGAGAATTTCATTGAATCCGAGCACGGATAATAGGCTCGTTCGAGATGAGCCAGGTCTGCGCAGAATCGATCACGGCGATCGGCGCCCGGTGCATGCGGTTAGATTGTGTCCGACTTGATCCCGACTTGCTCTGACGTCATGCACAGTGTGGCAACGGAAATCTCACGAGAGCAAGGCGGCCGCAGTCTGAGACGCAGGCGGCGCAGTTGCTTTTCACCGACTGCAAGAGCCAGGCAGACCCAGGCGGACCCAGAGCATGCTGGGAAACGCCGGCTTCTCAGCTGATTTAACACCTGATTGGTTTACAAATGATGACGTTTTATATAAACTTTTTATTGTTTTTGAATCGGAGGGATTAATTGCTATTTGTCTGATTTAAAGATTATTCGTCCAGAACACACAGTTTGTGGACTGATAGTTAAGTTAGAAGTCAAAGAGACTAAATCCGTTCAGATCACGGATCATTCCAGTGTGTTGTTAAAAATCAGCAACAGATCGCATGTAGAGCACTTTAACAGCTACTCTGTCATAATTAAAACAACTGGAGACTGTGTACCAGCTGATGTGTGGGTCTGAATATATTTTATTAAATCGGAATCGGCTCGGGAATGCTCTCTCACAGTGTTTTCATCACTTCCTGTCCAGCCTGAAGGCGGCTGGAATCAGCTGGAAACTGTCCGACTTTACCGCAGCTTTTTGTCACCGCCCCCCGCTGCTGCCGCCTGCTCTCGTCCACTTTAAAGGCGAGGCGCAGTTCATCTCGAACGAGCCTATTGACTCGCATTACTCGGATAATACTTGTACTCGGCAAAAGTGCTTTATCCGTACCGGATACTCGTTTCACCCGAGTACTCGGCTCATCCCTAGTTCTGACTGCACCATTGGACCAGCTGTTCCACTTCTCTAAGCAGACTCATCATCATCCTGGACCAAACCAATGATGGTGGTGTCATCTGCAAACTTCAGGAGTCTTTGAGGTGCAGTCATTAGTGTAGAGGGAGAAGAGCAGCGGGGAGAGGATATACCTCTGTGGGGCGCCAGTGCTAATAAACTGGGTTTTGGATGAGATGCTCCCCAGTCTGACATGCTGCTGCCTGTCAATCAGGAAATGTGGCAGGCACTGAGAACTGGGTTAGCTTCTGATAGGAGTAGGAGTTTAAGGATGATGATGTTGAACGCCGAGCTGAAGTTCACAAACAGGATCAAGGTGATGCAGGATGCATTTCAGTCCCATATTGACTGCATCATCCGCCAATCTGTTTGTCCTGTAGGCAAACAGCAGGAAGTACAGCAGGTGGCTCAACACCAGTCTTTTAAACGATTTCCTGACCAAAGTCGTCATGGCGACAGGCCTTTAGTCATTTAACCCTGTGATGGAGGGTTTTTTGGGGACTGGGATGATGGTGGAGCATTTGAAGCAGGAGGGCACGTCACACTGTTCCAGAGACCGGTTAAAGATCTGCGTAGAGATTGGCGCCAGCACAGACTCGCAGACAAGAAGGGGGACGCACCATCAGGTCCTGGAGCCTTTTTGATCTTCTGCTTCGTGGATTGTTAGTGCAGGTGAGGGGAGGGGGTTGGGTGTTGTACGTGAGGGGTGTGATGATGCGTGCTTTTCAAACATGCAGTAAAAGTCTTTCAAGTCATCAGCCAGTCTTTTTTCTGCAAAGTGAGGGGATGGTCTCTTGTAATCCGTAATCTGTTGCAGGCCTTTCCAAACTGATGCAGGGTAATTGGCTTAGAGGTTATTTTTTAGTTTCTCACTGTAGTTTCTTTTGGCTACCCTGATCTCCTTTGTCAGCTTGTTCCTGGCCTGCTTATATACGTCGCGGTTCCCACTTGTGTAGGCCCCCTCTATGGCGTTTTTCCACTGCTGGTAACAGCTCGACTCAACTCGCCTCAACTCGCCTCTACTCGACTTGACGCATTCTGCGTCCGTTTTCCATTGCAGA
>NW_022605578.1:1913492-1914794 GCF_008692095.1 Etheostoma spectabile | reverse complement strand
CCTCAGCGTGGCTGGTCACCATAGCTACGCGTGATGATGAGATAATCCCTCCACCTAGTCCTGGGTCTTCCCCAAGGCCTCCACCCAGCTGGACGTGCCTGGAAAACCTCCCTAAGGAGGCCCCCAGGAGGCATCCTTACCAGATGCCCGAACCACTGCAACTGGCTCCTTTCGACGCAAAGGAGCAGCGGCTCTACTCTGGGCTCATGACCCAGGATTCTGCACGTCTTTTTCAGCACTGTAGCATCTGTGAACCAACCTTTGTTTAAGTAGAAGCAGATTCCTCTGCCTTTCCTTTCCCCCCAAAGCTATGTGTTGAGGGCCAGCCGGATGAGTTAGAAACAAGGTAGCGGAAGTGCGCGGTCCTGGATGCGTTCACAGGGCCAGGTTTCAGTGAAACAAAGGGCAGCGGATCAGTAAAAGTCTGAGTTGTTTTGGTTGAGAAGCAGCAGCTCATCCATCATATTTGCCATGCACCAGACGTTTGCCAGGTGAATGGCTGGAAGCGAGGTGCGTAGTCCCCACTTCTTTAATTTCATCAGTGCTCCCGCTCTGTTCCCACGTCTGCATCTCCGGCAAATTCCATGGTGCTTTCGACTAAAGCATTTAAAAGTAAAATTATTGGGGGGAGTAAATATGGTCTTCTGAAGTTTCCGTTAAACTCATTTGTTCCTCTCATTGTTCTTTCTTTCTGTCTTTCCTGCCAGGTCCATCAAACATATTTTCTGTGTACTTTTATCAGTGATCTAGAGTTGATTTCTTTACCACAAGCACTGTAAATGTGAATGTGAAAAACACATTCTAAATAAATATGAGACGTGGAGAGAGGTCGCAGTTATGGAGCATTATAAAACATATATTTATCCTGCATGCGCCCGCAGTGGACTGTGTTAATCTTGAATGCCATTAACTTAATTCAATATTTACTTGGCGACAAAACTGAAGCATAGAAGCAGCAAAATATGTCACAAGGCATATCACAGAATTAGGGGAAACCAGCAAATAACACATGAAACTGTTGTGGTTTGGGGTTTTTGTTGGGGGTTATTTTCCCATTTGGCCTTCCCGGTGTTTTTGTCCCGGTTTTCTCCCTAGTCTGGTGTCATAGATTCTGTCTTATGTTTCCCTGTGTGTGTTTGTTCTGCTTTCTGCTTTATTTTGGTAGTCAGCTTCCTGTCTTGTCCTGTCTTGTCTAGTCTAGCTTTACTTTGTTTGTCTGATTGTCCAGCCCCGCCCTAATGTGATTCACCTGTTGTCTCATGTGTTTCCTATTACCTCGTTACCTCATGTATTTAACCCCAG
>NW_022605578.1:1913345-1913482 GCF_008692095.1 Etheostoma spectabile | reverse complement strand
GCCTCTTGTTAGATCCTTTTGTTCTCCAGCATGTCATCACCTCTTCTCTGTTCCAGCTCCAGTAAGACTTCCCCGTGATATTTTTTTGCCGGTTTACCTTCCCTTGTGAGTTTCCAGCCCTTGTGCTTCGGTTTTTG
>NW_022605578.1:1911860-1913335 GCF_008692095.1 Etheostoma spectabile | reverse complement strand
GGCTCCCTGTGTTTTGATGTTTTTTGGAATCTGTTGCTGCTGCGTTTTCCCCCAATAAACCCTTTTTGCCTTCCTACCTGCTCCACTGCGTTTTGGTCCTCCTTCCGCCCCCATCACAACATGAAACTCACTTTCAAAATCGGACTACCTTGTTGATTTGTCTCTCTTGCTTCTATGGTTCTCAACATATATATATATTTTTTCAATCATTTACATTCAACAGTTTGTTTTTCTTAATATATCGCACGCATTACTGCACACAGAGTAGTTGTGTGCAAGACACCTGCTGCCTATTATCCCCTAAATGTCAGATTTTGACCTTCTGTGGCAAGAATAAACTGTACGTAGGTCTAATAATGGTAATGCAAATGAAGCAATTTGGAATATGAGAGAGAGCTAAACCTTTCATGAACTATTTCTATATCTAAAATTTAACAAGAGACTTCTTTCTTCCACACTAAATTATTCTAATTTACTTTTTGCTTTTCATATAATCACAGGTTGTACGTATTGTCCACGACCTGAAAAAATAAAATGGAAATATTTTAATAGCTTCCTTTTTTAATAGTTTCCAACAATACACAAATCTGCTTTTCTGCTCAAAATTTGCGGGAAGTTTGGTTCAGCCAAATTATGTGTCCCTGTGACTAAATAGGCAAGACTCCAAAGTCTGTATGTTGCATGCGTGAAAACTTTTAACTTTAATATAACCTTATCTAATGATGTGTTGGGCAGTTTCGTGGCTCTGATTGGGCTATACAGCTATCTATCCAATTGGACAACAGTGCTTACTCTTTAAGTCCATTGTCAGTCAAAGAAGCTCCATAAAGTGGGTGTTCCACTTGAAAGTGACTAAAAGGGGCAAATTACTAGTGATGGCCAAATGAAGCCTCATGAAGCTTTTTCTTTATTTTCCGAGCCCACTAGATGGCGCTCTTGGCAAATCTGTGTGCTTTCAACCCGTGTGGACTTCCATTGCAGGACAGAGAAGACTTACACACTAAGATTCGAGCACTCAGGCTGCATAATGATTTCACTTGATATCCGGGGACAAGGCATGAATTTTTCATTAACGTCTTGGAAAAAGATTATCAAACATGAGAGGCAGCGTTAGTGGAAATGCCTATACAAGTAATTGGGTTTGGATAAAAAGGGTATATCCATATAGCTATTTATTTTATTTTTATTTTTGGGCATTTTAGGTCTTTATTTAACAGGACAGCTGAAGACATGAAAGGGGAGAGAAGGGGAACGACACGCACCAACTGAGCCATCCGGGCGCGCAGACATAGCTGTTTTGATCAGTTTTCAACAATAATACTCATAAAATACAAATATGTTAATGAACCCCTCCTTTCACACACACACACACACACACAAAAGCACACATAGGCCTATATTTATTATTGAACAATTCACATTCTTACTGGACAGAACTGTCTATTGTTGGAATTTAAAATGTTATATGTGCTTAA
>NW_022605578.1:1911779-1911850 GCF_008692095.1 Etheostoma spectabile | reverse complement strand
TGATTTGCATTATACATTTAAGCTAAAAGGTAAAACTATTATTTCAGCATAAATGAAGACATGTTGGTCAT
>NW_022605578.1:1911625-1911769 GCF_008692095.1 Etheostoma spectabile | reverse complement strand
TGTTGTCATAAGTATATAGTTTGTTGTTTGTTAGCCTACATTAAGATGCTTTGCAATACTTCTGTTTTATAATATAACATGTTCTGGTATATTTTGTTATAACCCAGCTCTACAAATGTGTCAGAAGTTGAATTGATGATGTTA
>NW_022605578.1:1898621-1911605 GCF_008692095.1 Etheostoma spectabile | reverse complement strand
CTGAATCTGGTTCCAGTCCCTCTTTACAGTCCACTGCTCTGAGGGTCATAAACACTCAGTCACATTCCAATTGAAAAGATAACGATTAGGGGTGATCCGAGTATCCGGCTGAAACGAGTATCCGGTACGGATAAAGCACTTTTGCCGAGTACAAGTATTATCCGAGTAATATGAGTCAATATCCGTACTCGGATTGAATAAAACCTCCTCAACTGGCCCGCGCAGCGTTCTGTGTATAACCCAGCGCCCCCCCCCCCCCCCGCCTACAAACCCGCTCAGCTCTATCACACACACAGAACATGGAGAATGCGCTCCCTCTCTCTCTCTCTCTCTCTCTCTCTCTCTCTCTCTCTCTCTCTCTCTCTCTCTCTCTCTCTCTCTCTCTCTCTCCTCACTCCTCTCCCTACTCCGTCAGTCAATCAGGTCTGCGGATCTGTTCCGTTAACGTTTAGGGTTTCTTCAGCTTCAGGTTTTTTTTAACTTCGGTTTGTAGTCCTTACTAGTAACCAGTAGATTTCTGTGAACGTGGGGTTTGTAGTCCTTACAT
Organism: Etheostoma spectabile; assembly: GCF_008692095.1. Lineage (NCBI taxonomy): Eukaryota > Metazoa > Chordata > Actinopteri > Perciformes > Percidae > Etheostoma > Etheostoma spectabile. Next base: position 1,911,058 of record NW_022605578.1, on the reverse strand, counting down.
AGTAACCAGTAGATTCTGGTAACGTGGTTTGTCCTACTGTAACCAAGATTTCTGGTGAACTGGGGTTTGTAGTCCTTACATAGTAACCAGTAGATTTCTGGTGAACGTGGGGTTTGTAGTCCTTACATAGTAACAGTAGTTTTCAGTGAACGTGGGTTTTGTATCCACTAGTAACCAGTAGTTTCTGGTGAACGTGGGGTTTGTAGTCCTTACAATGGAACCAGTAGATTTCTGGTGAACGTGGGTTTGTAGTCCTTACATATAACCAGTAGATTCTGGTGAACGTGGGGTTTGTAGCTTACTAGTAACCAGTAGATTTCTGGTGAACGTGGGGTTTGTAGTCCTTACTATAACCAGTAGATTTCTGGTGAACGTGGGGTTTGTAGTCCTTACTAGTTACAGTAGATTTCAGGTGAACGTGGGGTTTGTAGTCCTTACATAGTAACCAGTAGATTTCTGGTGAACGTGGGGTTTGTAGTCCTTACATAGTAACCAGTAGATTTCTGGTGAACGTGGGGTTTGTAGTCCTTACAGGAACCAGTAGATTTTGGTGAACGTGGGTTTGTAGTCCTTACATAGTAACCAGTATTTCTGGTGAACGTGGTTTCAGACATGCTGCTTGGTTAAATGTGACTCCCGTTGCGTCTCTTGCCACGGAGATTTTTTTTTTTTCTGTCAGCTGCCCCGCCCCCTCTCTCTCTGTGTCTCTCTCTTACTCACCACACACACACACACACCCACACCACAACCCACACACATATACCTGGTGTGGAAATAAAAAATAAAAAAGAACCAAAAAAAAAAATCACACTGATCATAAAAATAAAAGTTAAAAAAAGAAAGTTATATTGAGTATGAAAACTCTTGTTCATTACTTTTACTTTATAATTGCAACCGATGTGTTGTATTCATGTGTTGCAAAACGTTCTGTATATAGTTTGTTTGTTACCATGACAACACCATTGATCTGAAGTTCGATGCTGTCATGTAAATAGTTTTCAAATCAGCAATAAATATAACAATTTTTGATCAACCCATATCAATTGCATGCTTAAATATCATACCGGTTAAAGCCCTGCACATTTCAAGAGAACCCGACCCACTTCCGGGTTAAATCTGACCACTTCCGGTTTAGGCCCCGCCCAGTCCGAGTACGGATCCGGATACAGATAATTCATGTGGTAAACATGAGTCCCCCCTCAGCTCAGAATAAAACCTCTGCATGTCCTTCTGTTTTTAAAACACGGACTCTGCACACAAGACAGCTCTGTTTGGTTAAACAGTTCCACTTAAATGTTCATTTGAAATTTTGTATAATCTCAGGTTAAAAATGTAAAAATCATGTTACGCTTTAGACATGTTGGCTCAATAAATAAGTATCTCTATCACTTATTATGTAAATTGGTCCCTCTGATGGAACTAAATCCTTGTTATAATAGAGATTATATGTTAATATTTATCAGTGAATGTTGTGGTGCAGTTTGAAAGTGAGTTTAAAAAAAAAAAAATCTGACTGGAACCTTGAAAGAAGTGGATAATAAATACTATCATGCCAGTTTAATTTGACCTTAAAATCTTACAAACGGTTCAGAGCTAAGAGTAGTCAGCATCCACTAATCAGTCAAGGCTTGAGATTTGTCCCATGGCTGTCAGAGTCCAATTGGCACGGTGCTCTGTGCGGTGACAACGCTGAAACAGACTCAAGGGTTTTAAACTGTGTCATCAAACTAAATTTAAATGGTGGATAAGTGTCAAAGAAGAGATTGTATGATCTTCAACCTCCAAAAATACTTTGTACCCTCAGTCTCAGAGTAGGGAGTTCAGCCCAAGTTCAATATGCTCTTTCTTTAGTGAATCTGAATGGAATTGAATTTATTTTGTGTTTTTTGTTTGGTGCCTTACACTCAGACCAAATGTCTTATGCATCACAGCTCCTGTGCCTGCTGTTAATGTTACATACACACATAATCACATGAATAGACACACAAAAGGACCCTCAAACAAAAGGACGCTCATACAAAACATCTATGAAGGCCCTTGAAGAGTAAATTAACTACTGTTTATGGAAATTAGCAGTCTGGAAAAATGTGGCTTTCAGAGACTTTATGAATCTCCCAACACAACACAGGTTATTGTGCTATTGTTGTGGAAATATTCAAATCAGTACTTTTTAGGAGATATACAAGCCTCCCAGTTGCAAAAATGTAAAACAACACGCTTGGAGTTGGACTATGTAGTTTCTGTAGAAGCTGAGAGGCAGACAAGAATACCTGAACCATACGAGGACAGTCACTAAACAAACCATCACCTCACATTACCTTTATTATGATTTCAATGCCATCTCACATTATACTAGTTTAAATAATCTTGCCTTTTTAGTGATTAGCTAATAATTTGCTTGTTAGAAAGTACCATCAGGAAAATTTAAAACGGTAATGAAATCATCACACGCTACTGATGGCCAAATGAAGCCTCACAAAGCTTTGTGAACCATTTTCTTTATTTTAGGAGCCCATAAGATGGCGTTCTTGGTTAACAAAAGGTTGAAAGCACACTGAATTGCCAATTGTTTTTTGTTTAAAAAAAAAAAACAGATTAATTATCTAATGATCAAATGTACTGCTTCTTATGTGTTCATATTGTTAATTTCTTCTGCAACAGCATACATTAATACCAATGAATTATCTTTCAACCGGAATAACTTAAAATAAATTGAAAGCAACTGGAGAAAAAAAACTGAGATGGATTTAAAGCTGTCCAAGTGGCTGATAGAATATCAGTACAGATTCAAATCATCCTGATATTTACAACCCATTGCTTGTGGCACTTTTAATAGTGACCTCAACCAGAACTGAGATACAATGCCAACATAAGCATGAGAAAGACTTACAGTACATACAGTATGCCTATATGGAATATATTCACTCTGCCTACTCAAATTTATGTAACATTGGGGCTGTGTTAATGTGACACCTGTGGAATCTGGTGGCATGTCCCAGAGTTCCACTTGAGTTTCTTTCCTCATGTTTTTTAGTAAAGACTAAAGGAGGTATCGAACAAGGTCATTTATAATGGTGATACTAATCTCATGATCCAATGTCATTTGCTATTGCTAAAGAAATGGCTGGTATAAATAATATAGTCCGCCAGCAAGCCCTTAGAGGGAATCTCCACCAGGCCAGCTGAACATGCATCAGGTAGTGGACAATGCATGATTGAGATTACAAAGCAGAACACAGCGAGGAACATGATGGGGCAGGAGGATGGGAAATTTGCAGCTAGGGCAGGTTTCAACTGCTAGGTAAGGTCAATGTGTGGTGCAGGTCCATGAAACAAAGGGAACGCAAACATATACTGTATTTAACGGACTATAAATGGTATCCCATCAGTCAGAAATTGTGTCATGAAGAGGAAAAAAACAAATATCAGTTGCACTGAACTATAAATAGCATTTATTTAGACATTTATTTCACAAAATTCAAGACCAAGAACAGACAAAAAATCTGGAAAGGCAAGTTATTCAACTACACAATAGCACACAGAACAACAGGTTGAATAGGTGTCAGGTATGTTAACGTAACACATTAACAGTTATTCAGCTACACAATAGCATAAAGAACATACCTTGGAAGCTAAACAGGCTAAATTAACAAGCCAGCGAGTCCAACAAGCAAGTTACTGGTAAGCAAGTTCACCAAGGTCCCGATCTCATTCCACATCACAAGCCAGCAAGTCCAACAAGAAACCATTGAATTTCTTTGTGGGGCATTTTGTTTGTGTTCAGTCTTTCTCAGTTGGAATGGGCGGGGCCTATACCGGAAGTGGTCAGATTCAACCCGGAAGTGGGTCAGGTTGTCTTGAAATGGGCGGGGCTTTAACCAGTCTGTTATTTTAAGCATGCAATTGATATGAGTTGATCAGAAATTGTGATATTTATTGCTGATTAGAAAACTACATGACAGCATCGGGCTTCCGATCAATGGTGTTGTCATGGTAACAAACAAACTATATAGGCCTACATTATATAACAAGTTTTGCAACAATAAATACAACAATGTGGTTGCAATTATTAAGTAAAATGTAATGAACAAGAGTTTTCATACTCAATAATATAACTTTCTTTTTTTAACTTTTGATCTTTTTTTTTTGAAAATTCTTTTTTATTTTCACACCAGGTATGTGTGTGTGTGTGTGTGTGTGTGTGAGTGAGTAAGAGATACAGAGAGAGAGAGAAACAAAGAGAGACAGGGGGGCGGGGGGTTGGAATGTGTTTGTAATATTATTTATTTATACCGGAACTGCCTTTTATTTATTTTTTTATGAAACACAGCAAGAAAGTTTCAGACACTCAAAAAAACTGGTTAGAGCCAGCAGGCAGTTTAAAAAAAAAAACTCGACGGCAGAGATGCAACCCGAGTCCCATTCTACCAACACCATGTCTGAACAAACCCCACGTTACCAGAAGTCTCCTGGTTACTAGGTACTAGTTTGAACCGAAGTATAAAACAAACCTGAAGCTGAAGAAACCCTAAATGTTAACGGAAAAACCCGCGGACCTGAGGAGAGAGACGTTCACTTCCCCATGTCCTGAGCGTGTGTGAGCAGGGCCGGTGGGACACAACAACAGGAGGAATCTGTGTGTGTGGAGGGGCGCTGGGACTAGCCTATCACAGAACGGAGACTTATTCAATCCGAGCACGGATATTGACTCATATTACTCGTATAATACTTGTACTCGGCAAAAGTGTTTTATCCATACCAGATACTCGTTTCAGCCGAGTATTCGGCTCATCCCTAATGAATTCTGTCTGATGAATTTATCTCATCAAGAGGCTGAGCTGTTACCCAGCTAATGCCATGAAATCTTTATTAACTTTATAAATCAGTTAATAACTTACCATAGAAGTAATGTCATTAATTTGTACCAATGTGTTACCAATATTTCTATAAACCCAGCGAGCAATTATGTTACCCATTTACTTTTTCAGTGAAGTGGAGGATATTGGAAAGAGATAGGAAAAGTAAAACATCAATAACATGTTATTCCTTTTCTTGCATTTCTCTCTGTCTCTTTTTCTCTCTTGCAAGTTCTTTAAGGTTAAGGGGGGGGGGGGGTTTGTGGAATCTGTCAATCGATTGTTATTTATAATTAAATACATTTTTAATGCACTAATCATGCTAATTACACAAATTGCTCAAATTGCAATTCTTAGCAACCAAGATGAGTAGCATGACAAACAAGTGTCTAGTTGGAAAACCCCTTTGTAACTATTCTAGATTCTATTCTAGAAGAAAAACAAAGTAGTATTTTGGTGGAATAAACCTTCAGAACTGTAAGTACTTGGGCAGAAAGTAGAATTTGGGTGAATCTTTTTTTAAAACTCTAAGTACTTGGACAAAAGTAGTACTTGGGTGAAATAAACCTTTAAAACTACAAGAACTTGGACAAAAGTAGTATTTGTGTGGAATAAATCTTTTAAACTAAGTACACTACTTGGACAGAAAGTAGTACTTGGGTGAAATAAACCTTTAAAACTACAAGAACTTGGACAAAAGTAGTATTTGTGTGGAATAAACCTTTTAAACTAAGTACACTACTTGGACAGAAAGTAGTATTTGGGTGAAGTAAAACCTTTAAAACAATAAGTACTTTGACAGAAACTAGAATTTGGGCAGAATCAACCTTTAAAACATAAAACTACGGTCCTAAAAATATATTCCTGAAAATGCAGTACTGCAAGAAAGTACTATTGGAAAAAGAATTGGCAAAGTTTTAACACCTAATCAAATAATTACTGTAACCAAAGACACTAAACCATCCCCGTTATAACCTCAATGCAGGTAAAAATTCACGGCTTAGAGGCACATTACCATTACCATGTGGTCTGGAGTCTAAACTCTCATTACAAACTTTCTTAATAGTCTTATGGTGTTTTTCCACTGCATGATATCGACTCTACTCGCCTCTTTTGGTTTTCCATTATGGAAAAAAAAGTCCCTGGTACCTGGTAACAGGTAATTTTTTTTAATACCGCCTCAGTCTAGGTTCCAAGCAAGCTAAGGTGATACCAAAAGCTGACGTGAAAAACTGCAGACTACTGATTGGTCAGAGAGAATCGTCACTATTATCACTGCGTCATCATTGCTAGAAACAGACAGGGGGTGTCCTGGACAAACTCGCCGTGTTTAAATATTTTAGCCAGCCTTTTTATCTTTTGCTGCCTCCAGCTTCTTTTGAAACTAATTTGTCTTCTGGCTGTGGCCACAGCCACACGCTGAGAATCAAAAACAACACACCTTTGACGTTTCTTGCTATGACGACCAGCCTAGCCAAGTTGAGCCGAGTCCAGGTGAGCCGAGCAGGTACCATTAAAAAACAAAAAAACAAAACATCATTACTCAGGGGTGGCTGAGACAAGTGCAAAACCTAGTGGTAAAATTTAGCCTCATATTTGGTTTGCCCAAACCAAAACAGTAAGAGAATGTCTACTTACTTGACTGGAAATCCTATGGTTGGTCAAATGACATTAAGATTGATTTTGAATTGGTAGGTTTTGATTTGAAAGCTCCCAGAGAAATAGCTTCCTTGATTGAAAGAGAAAAGTTATGTAACTGACTGGAGATGTGGTAGGAAAACACTCATAAATCTTGGAAAAGTAAGCAGTATCCTGCCAGAAAAGGACACAAGGGGATACAGAAGAGATGATGAGGTTGGATAGATAGGATGCAGCGAGCCTATGTAATGATTTATACATGAGCAAAAGCACTCCAATGAGGCTTGCTTTGAGGATACATAGGGGAGGTCTAATTAGGTGTAATTTTCTATTTTCTAGTTAAATTCACCAGTGGCATTATGTAAAAGTTGACTTTTATTTATGAAGTTTGGTAGGTCAGGAAAAAAACAGTACAATAACCTTTCATAAAAACCAAATCAGTTATGTGTACAAGGTGCTGTGTTTGACTCAGGGAAGCTGTGATGTGTAGAAATATCCTTGTGGGGGAAGCTGCAAGCCATTCATCTTTAGACATCTCAAGACATCTTATTAGGTGATGGGCTCAATATATGCTGCCATCATTCATTTGAAATGTCAAGGGGCATAAAAAGAAACCTGATTAGAATAGTTTGAGATAAAGACATATTGATTAATTTATTGAAATAATGTCCCATGTGCTGCCATGACCACAGATTAGGTACACCTGTTCTACTGTTCAATAACGCAAATGCCAAGGCATGTACACATGGTCGAGACGTTCTGCTAAAGTTCAAACCAGGCATCAGAATGGGGAAGAAAGGTGATTTAAGTGACTTTGAATTTGACATGGTTGCTTGTGCCAGACCGCTCAATTAACTATTTTAGAAACAGCTGATTTTCAAACACACAACCATCTTATGGGTGTACAGAGTGGTCCGAAAAAGAGAATATACTGTGTCCAGTGAGAGGCAGTTCTCTGCGTGAGTATACCTGGTTGATGGCAGAGGTCATAGGAGAAGGGTTAGACTGATTTGAGCTAATAGACAGACAGCAGTAACTCAAACAAACACTTGTAACAACCGAGGTATACAGAAGATCATCTGAACGCACAACACATCGAACAGTGGATAAACGTTGTCTGGTTTGAGATTCAACTTCTGCTGCTGATGATTTATTCACATGAACATGAAAGCTGCCACCCAGCCTTGCATCAATGCTTCAGGCTGGTGGTGGTGATGTGTGAGGGATATTTTCTTGGCACACTTTGGGGTCGTTAGTACCAACTGAGCATTGTTTAAACGCTACAGCCTACCTGAGTTTTGTAGCTGACCGTGTCCATCCTTTTATGACCACAGCGTACCTATCTCCAAATGGCTACTTCCAACATGACGAGCTTTGTGACGCCATGTCACAATGCTCAAATCATCTCCAACTGGTTTCTTAAACATGATGATGATTTGATACCCAAATGGCCTCCGCGGTCACAGGATCTCAATCCGATAGAGCACCTTTGGGATGTGGTGGAACGGTAGGTCCATCTCACGGATGTGCAGCCGACAAATCTGCAGCAAATGGGTGTTGCTATGTTAATATGGACTAAAATCTCTGAGGAAATGATTGCATCGCCTTGTTAAATTTATGCCACAAAGAATCAAATCAGTTCTGAAGGCAAAAGGAGTCCAACCTTGTAAATATGTACCTAATGAAGTGGCCGGTCAGTGTATAGAAGTGCTCCTCTAGCCAACATCTGGCCTAAATGACAACTTTCACTCAAGGTCTATCATAGCTAATTCATGTTCCAAAGGGACTCATTTTAAGATCCAAAAGACTTTCTCCTTGCTCCCTTCTCAGGACAAACTTGACATTTTCAGTCATTTTGTTTACACAGCCTATTTGTATCTGTATGTTAATCCATAACAATTTAGATAGTTTTGCAGTTATTACATGAAACCCTCTGCACATAAGTGGAATCAAAGAAAGAGCAATGGAAGAGAGGGACAAAAGTGAGTGATTATGGCTTACCATATTATCAGTATGTTAAGCAGAGAAATCCAGACAGCCACACTGGAAATAATTGAACTACAGAACTGCATTTTGCCAGAGGTGGAAAGGAGAAAAATCTCCAAACAACCAAACTAGCTTGTTTTATAAGCAGAATTATAGAGCTTAGGGTTTGTGGGTGTCTGCATAAGTGTGTCTGTTAATTAGGAGCTGTCATTCAGCCGACTAGTCACCTGACTTTAACTGTAATTATGGTCATTTTCTAAGTCTTCACCCCTCTCTCTCTCTCTCTCTCTCTCTCTCTCTCTCTCTCTCTCTCTCTCTCTCTCACACACACACACACACACACACACACACACACACACACACACACACACGCAAGTACTTGGTTGCTGGGTGCATTTCTTGACATTGCTTGCCTCAGGCCTGAGATGATCCATAACCATTACTGCTGAATCCTAATCTAGCTTTAGTTACAATTCAGCCTGAATATCCAGCCCTGCTTTATGCAAGTGTAAAACTAATTTAAAGAAAACATTGTGCAATGTACAGTATACTGTACAGACACTAATGGACATAAGTATGTGGACAGCCCACAATTTAGTGTAGTTTTCCTAAGCAACATTTTAGTATCATTGCTGTTATGACATCCATGCCACAGACTCACTCCCTTCAGTAAATCCAGTTTCATTATGAACTCACAGTTGTTCCTTCTCACATAACATATACCATAAGATTAGAACACCTACCTGTTCCCTCTGTTGCTTGTTTCATGCAGTGCCGTTCATTTCCAAGCCAAACACACACCAAATTGCCCACATTTCTAGCCAGAAACAGCCCAGTCTGTAAACACTGACTTGTCGGATCCTATCTGCATCCTGTCGATTTAAACAGACGCGTCACTTCATTCATCACTGGCTAAATTGGCTCCTAACTTTACAATGTTATACAAGCCAAAGGTCATTTTTACCGGCAATGGGCGGGTTGGCAATTTAAGGACCTGCATGCATAATACAAAAAACTAATTAGGAAACCCACTCATAAAACACAGCTCTATAGCAGGTCTATTGGTGAATGTAAAATAAAATATTCACCAACAAACAGGAGTGTGAGGAGCAATTCACATTACATTCAATTAAATATAGATAGATAGATAGATAGATAGATACCATCAATAACTGTATACATTGCCTTTGTGTCATTTAGGAAACGTTTTTTCTGAAAGTTTGTCTGAAGGGCTTTAGATGTGTCAGTGGGATACTAAGCTGCCTTGTATATGTTTCTAATAATTGTTATGCAGTGTAACAAACTGCTTTTTCAGGTAAAAAGTAGTGTAACACGCTACTACTGAAACTATGGTAACAAAACTTAGTTCCTTTTTCAATTCGGTGCAACGTTACATTTCCCAGGGACAGATTGCAACACTGCCTTCTCAGCTTACAAGCTCCACACGGTACGTGACAAAGACTGGTAGCAGAGCAGTCATGGCAAGAAAGAAGCAGCTGATGCTAACTTTTGAAAGCTTTGTGGCTTTTTGCTGCATGGCGCTCTGAGCGGAGAGCTACGTGACACACTACATCGCTGAGGACTGGGGGTTAAATCGGTCATCCTACAAACAGAGGATGCTTGTCAGACACAAAGCTGGCAGCCTCACAGATGGATGTTGTGCAGATGGGCTCCTACATAGCTACATACAGCGGACTGCTGTGGACTTGAGTTGGTCGCACACGGACACACAAGGATTTCCAGAAAAGAGGCTGCATGTGTCTACAACAATGCGAAGACCATTGTGGCTGCGGGACCGGTACAAGTTGATACAGACATTGCATCCACTAACACCATGTAACGCCGATGACCTGCCGATGTGCATTCAACCCACGCAGGACTCTGTGGGTAGAGAATCCAGTCTGCAGTGTTGTTCAGACACTTCACTGTTAAACCATTGATTGGCTTTATGGTCAAAGACAATTATTTGTATAATTAACTTTAGTCTCTGCCAGAGACGCCTGCTTTTAAAAGTAACGAGTAATGTAAAAAGTTACTTTCCATAGGGGGTAACTAAGTAAGGGATTACTTTTTTTAAGTAATGAGCAAAAACTACTTTTTAAAAGTAACTTCCCCATCACTGTTGATATGGCAGTTCAACAAGGACCCTGAAAAAACAACAGAGGTTGAGAACATTAGTAGGCTACATGCAGATGCTTGCCCTTCAGCCTCGAAAGCCTGTTGTTATTCAGGATGGAGCAGTGAAAGCTACATCTGTTTCCCTACCTGTCATCTTTTTGTTAGCACACATTATTTGGTCTTCATTAGGAAATACAACAAATAAGAAATTTAAGCCGTTGCCAGAGAAGATGAATGATGTTTTTGAGCCAGCTGTTTTTTTGACTTTTCTTTTTTTATTCTTTCTCCATACCACTTTGCTTACATTCCATAATTTCCCTGTGGGCGGATGGATGACAAGTGGATGGGATGACTGGGAGAGGAAGGAGTGAGGTAATGAGAGGTCATGAGCTTAGCAGGATTCACGCCAAGGCATTCTAGGCCTCCTTGCCAATAGGGGGCCCAAACAGGGTGCCATATAATTTCTCTGACGCTCCATTGTACCGACCTCTCTATAACAATGATGGGTTCTAACATTAGGGAGTAAAATTGACAACCACAGCAGGGATTACGCTTATGCTTCGTACATCACGTACATCACATACTGTTGCTGGGGCAAAAAAGCTTAAATTAGCTCATTTTGAACAAGCTAATGCAGAGATGGACACCTGGCAGGCAATAGGTTTGTCATCAAGCGAGACAGAAGCAACCAAAAAAGGAAACTGGAAAAAGAGGATTGTGTCTTCCAGGCAAGATGGAGAACAGATTATCTTTTTACAGAATTCATTATGTGCTTAGTGTGCCTGGAATCAAAATTAGAAAATAGTTGAACCATTATTGAATGATGATTTTTAATAATTGTATATCACACATAGATGTGGATGTTTTGTTTCTGTGTTAAGTTTTTTTAAGAAGGGGTTGAAAAAATGATTCAACCCCTTCTTAGAGGTGACACATTTAAATATAATTAGCTTTATTTAAATGTATCTATTTAAGATCATATGTATATATGTAGTGGTTTAACTAAAAATGTATTAATAGCTCCACCTAGGAGATTGATTTATGTTAGATCGCCAAAAAAAAGTGTCATACGGAACCGCTCTTCGCGCATGTACAAGACAGCGGGCTCTTTCCGTCTTTCCATCTCTTCCTCCTCCGGCTGCGACGCTAAGGTACTGTTTGGAGGATGCTACAAAATAAAAGGGGGAAATCCACTACTTGGTAAGTATTTGTTTTCTGTTGTAGATTAGAAAGTATCAGACTGTCAAAAAACGTTAATTCTGTAATACCCACCAAAATGTGTGCAACAGATAAGCGAGCCGAATTTCACTCTTCAAAGTTGAAGGGAGTTGGTGTCTCGCTAGTGCTAATTTTAGACTTTTAATGTTAGCTACCATTTATTGACATATCACTAGCAATAGAGGCCACATTGACTGCGTTGATTAACTTGTTTGTTGCTCTTTGTCGATGCAATGTTGGACCAGGCAAAACTGGCCTGTAGACGTAGTGTGTCCGTGTGTGTCTGTCCGTGTGTGTCCATTATGGCGGCGTCAAGCAGCCACGGACCATTAGCCAGTTCAAATGTCTTTGGCTTGTTCAGTGATTATGCATTTAGCCTGTAGGTGTATTAAAATGACAGCCTGTCAAGCCCTGGCAGCACACTGGGTAGCTGCGTATTTTCTAGTGTTTTATTTATGGGGTCAACAAAAGTGCGCGTTATAGGGGTTTGTGGCTTGGCAGGTGCAGTTAAGTGTTGAGTTATGTTATACTGTTGTTGCAGCTAACGTTGTATTCGGAGGAAAGAAGTTAGCGATGGAGATGAATCATCTGGAGTGTGGTCTAGACCTGCTCTATCTGTAA
>NW_022605578.1:1898127-1898611 GCF_008692095.1 Etheostoma spectabile | reverse complement strand
GATAACTTTTGTTATGAATTGATACTATAAATTGACTTGAATTGAATTGAATATTTTAGCCGTTCTTGGCATATTTATTTTCAGCTGCGGACACATCAGCCTCACGGCCAGACAGCTTCTCACTGAACTACGGCAAAACAACTGGGACAAACAATGATGCAAACGCGCCCTATATAGCTTGCACAATAGCGCTCCCTTGTGGTATAAACATTTACACAATATGGAACAGTACAGCATCATATTACCTAATATTCAACTGAGGACATAATGAACATATTTTAACACCCTCACTTGTACTCAGGTTACCATATTCTAAACAAAAGCAGAAAAACAGAATGAATGTGGATCCGTCATTCACATGTCAATCTCCAAAAAGTGCATCTGCAAACCTCTTTAGTTTCAACTTACTTACAGGTTTGGTCATTAAATCAGCAATCATATTATCAGTAGAACAATACATCAAAGTCACTCTTCCCTCATTCAC
>NW_022605578.1:1897939-1898117 GCF_008692095.1 Etheostoma spectabile | reverse complement strand
ATAAAGTGGTACTTTATGTCTATATGTTACACCTTCGTCTGTTTACAGGGTTTTTGGCAAGAGCGATTGTTCCCTGATTGTCCTTGTGTACTATAGTTTGTGTGTACTTGTAGTTATCTATACCTCCCAGTAACTGCTCTAGGTATAGACACTCCTGTATGGTTGAGGACAGTGCCAT
>NW_022605578.1:1897837-1897929 GCF_008692095.1 Etheostoma spectabile | reverse complement strand
ATTCCGCCTCGCATGTGGATAGCGCAACGGTAGGTTGTTTTTTAGTCTTTCACGAGACTAGGGAGCTGTTCTGACTAAGCCTCACACAGTAT
>NW_022605578.1:1897453-1897827 GCF_008692095.1 Etheostoma spectabile | reverse complement strand
TGCGTCTGTCACTGGTATCAGCCGCCCAGACGAAATCACTGTAGGCTTGTATACCTAGGTTCTCACTGTCGTTTCCCCTAAAACTTAACCCTTTCTCTGCGGTGCCTTTAAGATACCTTAGTACTTGCTTTACAGTGACCCACTGCTCCTCTGTAGGCTCAGCAAAATACTGTGATAACCTACTCACTACAAAACTTAAATCTGGTCTGGTACAAGTAGTCAGGTATATAAGACTTCCTACAGCCTCCCTGTACAGTCTGACATCTTCCATCTTTACAGCATCTTCAGTATATTCTAGCTTTTGCTCACAGGGTGTTTACCCGGTTCTGCAGTCTTGCATATTAAATCGCTGCAGTATCTTGTTAGTGTACCTT
>NW_022605578.1:1897335-1897443 GCF_008692095.1 Etheostoma spectabile | reverse complement strand
TCTTTATACACCCATCTGACTGACTGAAATCAATACCCAGAAAATTTATGAGTTTACCCAAATCTTTCATTTTAATTAGTCTCTCTTCATTGCTTGCTGCAATGATCA
>NW_022605578.1:1897213-1897325 GCF_008692095.1 Etheostoma spectabile | reverse complement strand
CAACCCATATGATTATGATCACCTTCCCTTCTTTTGACTCTTTGGCAGAAACACAGTGGTTGGCTGGATTCTGTGTGAACCCATCCCCTGTTAGACAATCGTGTAAAACTCT
>NW_022605578.1:1897132-1897203 GCF_008692095.1 Etheostoma spectabile | reverse complement strand
GTTTCGCCCGGATTGTTTAAGACCATAAAGTGATTTATTTAACTTATAAACTATGCCCTCTTTCTCTTGGT
>NW_022605578.1:1896905-1897122 GCF_008692095.1 Etheostoma spectabile | reverse complement strand
TGGATTGATGTAGATCTCATAGTCTAAAGGAGTGTGCAAGTACCCTGTTTTCACGTCCATTTGGTGCAGAAGGAAATTCTCCTGTGCTGCTTTCTGTAGCACCACCCTTACACTCGTCAGGTCTGCCGTGGGTAAAAACGTTTCACCATAGTCTACTCCCATTCTCTGGCTGCAACCCTTGGCCACAAACCGTGCTTTGTATTTGTCTTTTCCATCT
>NW_022605578.1:1896775-1896895 GCF_008692095.1 Etheostoma spectabile | reverse complement strand
TGATGGAATAAACCCATCTACCCCCCACTGTTTTCTTGCCTATTAGCAGTGCTGTCAGGGTAAAAGTCTTGTTCTCATTTAAAGACTGGATTTCTTCATCCATGGCTTTAACCCATTCTT
>NW_022605578.1:1896647-1896765 GCF_008692095.1 Etheostoma spectabile | reverse complement strand
TGACCCCATTGCTCCCCCAAATGTCGGTGGGATGCCACACACTGCTCTGCAGCAGTAGTCTACATAGATATGGGCCCCATCACTAGTACTGTCTTCAGTTATGAAGTCATCTAGGTAA
>NW_022605578.1:1896189-1896637 GCF_008692095.1 Etheostoma spectabile | reverse complement strand
TTCTTTCTCTAGTTGGATACCTTCTACTTTCGGGTTCACCACTTGTCACACTCTGTTGTGTTTAAATATGGTCTCTAAACCTTGTTACTGCATCTGGACCATCACTATGTGCACTTCTACTCAGTACACTTGGTTCTAAAGCACTTTCTGTACTTCCACTGACCCCCTGTGTGACCTCACTAGTCTTGGTTCTCACACTGTCATAGCCATCACCTGGATCTGGCTCACCTGTCTGTGTATGTTTTTCCTCAGCTGTCTTGCTTACAAACTTCACTAGTTCAGCTGATCCAGAATGCCGCAGCATGTGTTCTGACAGGAACCAGGAAAAGAGATCACATGTAAATGTAATAGTAAATGTGCTGTATTTATATAGCGCTTTTCTAGTCTTAACAACACCTCAAAGCGCTTTTACATCATACAGGAAACATTTACCATTCACACACATTCA
>NW_022605578.1:1896074-1896179 GCF_008692095.1 Etheostoma spectabile | reverse complement strand
CCAAGGCTGCCGTACAAGGTGCCACCTGCTCATCAGATAAACACACACACATTCACACTCCAATGCACACACTGCATTGGCTTCCTGTAAAATCCAGAATAGAAT
>NW_022605578.1:1895677-1896064 GCF_008692095.1 Etheostoma spectabile | reverse complement strand
TCTTCTCACCTACAAAGCTCTTCATGGTCAGGCAACATCTTATCTTAAAGAGCTCATAGTACCTTACAACCCTACAAGAGCACTGCCCTCCCATGATGCAGGCTTTCTTGTGGTTCCTAGAGTCTCTAAAAGTAGAATGGGAGCCAGAGCGTTCAGCTATCAGGCTCCTGTCCTGTGGAACCAGGTTCCAGTTTGGGTTCAGGAGGCAGACACCGTCTCCACATTTAAGAGTAGGCTTAAGACTTTCCTCTTTGATGAAGACTATAGTCAAAGAGATAACTGTTGCTGTGATTTAGCACTGTTTAAATAAAATTTAGTTGAATATTGTAAGGGAGTGAAGAGTTACAGCGTCCGCCTAATCAGGCCAACCTGCTTCTCGTCATAGTT
>NW_022605578.1:1892837-1895667 GCF_008692095.1 Etheostoma spectabile | reverse complement strand
TCTATCATATAATCAATAATATAATAAAACTATAGGGAGGCAGGGTATACAGCCCGTTAGGGAGAGTTCTAGCCCTACCAGGCTCCTCTCTTTACCCAGTCTCTCTTAGTTATGCTGTAATAGTTTTAGACAGCTGGGGACTTCCTTTGACACACTGAGCTCCTCTCTCCTCTATCTATCTATCTTTCTATCTTTCCATTTATGTGCGTCCATGTCCCAGAAATGCTTGTTACTAACCTAGTTCTGGGGAGTCATTCCCCGGAGTCCTTATGTTCTTTTTCGCCAAGCATGTTTCCTTGGATCAGGGAGGCTTCAAAATCATGGTAGCAGCTGTCGCCATGGTGCCCTGCTACATCCTGCTATGCTTTGCGGTGCCCTGCTACGTCCCGCTGTGCCTTGTAAGGCAAGGCAAGGCAAGGCAGCTTTATTTGTATAGCACATTTCAGCAACATGGCAATTCTAAGTGCTTTACACAAAATCAGTTAAACAGATAAAACACAAGTAAAAACAGTTAAAAATCATAAGCATTAAAAACCGGTAAAACACATGAATAGACGTTAAAAACAAATAGAAACATAAAACACAAGAATAAAAGTTACAGTGCAGCATAAGAAATTTAAAGAAATGAGCAGTCATTTAAAGAAAAGCAGCATCAAAAAGAAAGGTCTTCAGCCTTGATTTAAAAGAACTGAGAGTAGCAGCGGATCTACAGGTTTCGGGAGTTTATCCAGATATCAGGGGCATAGAAACTGAAAGCTGCTTCACCCTGTTTAGTTCTGACTCTGGGGACAGAAGTAGACCTGTCCCAGATGACTGAGAGGTGGGGGGGTCATAGTGTAGTAGCAGATCAGAAATGTATTTTGGACCTAAACCGTTTATTGATTTTAAACTAGCAAGAGTACTTTGAAACAATTTGAGCGCCAGGAAGCCAGGTAAAGACTTCAGAAATGGAGTGATGTGATCCAGTCTCTTGGTCTTAGTGAGGACTCGAGCAGCAGCGTTCTGATAGCTGTAGCTGTCTGATTGATTTTTTAGGGAGACCTGTAAAGACACCGTTACAGTAGTCAAGTCTACTGAAGATAAGCATGGACCAGTTTTTCCAAGTCCTGCGAGTCAATATCCGTGCTGGATTGAATGAAATTCTCCATTGACGTGTCTCCGTTCTGTGATAGGCTAGTCACAGTGCAGTCACAACGCCTCTCCTTCACACTATTCTGTGATAGGCTAGTCCAGCGCCCCTCCCCTACACTATTCTGTGATTGGCTAGTCCCAGCGCCCCTCCTACACACACAGACTCCGTTGCTGTGTGCCTCTCATCGCACACGGGACACGGAGAAGTGAACAGCTTGCCCCTCTGGTCCGCGGGATTTTCTGTTAACATTTAGGGTTTCTTCCAGCTTCAGGTTTGTTTTATACTTCGGTTTGAACTAGTAAACAGGAGTTCTGGTAACTGGAGTTTGTCAGACATAGTGCTGTAGAATGTTACTCGTGTTGCATCTCTGCGGCGGAGTTTATTTTTTTTTTTTTAACTGCCTGCGGCTCTAAACAGTTTTTTGAATGTCTGAAACTTTCTTGCTGTTTTATAAAAAAAATAAAAGGGAGTTGCGGTATAAATGATAATATTACAAATAAGATAACAAACACATTCCAACCCCCCGCCCCTCTTTCTCTTTAGGCTCGTTCGAGATGAGCCAGGTTCGGCAGAATCGATCCGGCGATCGGCGCCCGTTGCATGCCGGTTAGATTTGTGTCCGACTTGATCCCGACTTGCTCTGACGTCATGCACACGTGGGCAACGGAAATCTCACGAGAGCAAGGCGGCCGCAGTTCTGAGACGCAGGCGGCGCAGTTGCTTTTCACCGACTGCAAGAGGAGGCAGACCCAGGCGGACCCAGAGCATGCTGGGAAACGCCGGCTTCTCAGCTGATTTAACACCTGATTGGTTTACAACTGTGAAGTTTTATATAAACTTTTTACTGTTTTTGAATCGGAAGGATTTTAATTGTATTTGTCTGATTTAAAGACTTATTCTGTACATAACACATGTGAGGCTGATAGTTAAGTTTAGAAGTCAAAGAGATAAATCCGTTCAGATCAGGTCATCTCCAGTCTGTGTTCATTAAAATCAGCAACAGATCGCATGTAGAGCACTTTGCCAGCTAATCTGTCTAATTAAACAAACTGGAGACTGTGTACAAGCTGATGTGTGGGTCTGATTATATTTTATTAATCGGAATCGCACCACAGTGTTTTCATCACTTCCTGTCCAGCCTGAAGGCGGCTGGAACGGCTGGAAACTGTCCGACTTTACCGCAGCTTTTTGTCACCGCCCCCGCTGCTGCCGACGGCTCTCGTCCACTTTACAGGCGAGGCGCAGTTCATCTCGAACGAGCCTAATGTTTCTCTCTCTCTCTCTATATATATATCTCTTACTCACTCACAGGCACAGACATTCACACTCCAAAAAATTGATCACACTGATCATAGAAAAATTAAAAGTTAAAAAAATAAAGTTATATTATTGAGTATGAAAACTCTTGTTCATTACATTTTACTTAATAATTGCAACCACATTGCTGTATTTATTGTTGCAAAACTTGTTATATACTGTAGGCCTATATAGTTTGTTACCATGACAATACCATTGATCTGAAGCTTGATGCTGTCATGAAATAGTTTTTCTAATCAGCAATAAATATAAAAATTTCTGATCAACTCATATCAATTGCATGCTTAAAATAGCATACAGGTTAAAGCCCCGCACATTTCAAAACAACCAGACCCACTTCCGGGTTAAATCTGACCACTTCCGGTTTAGGCCCCGCCCACT
>NW_022605578.1:1884990-1892812 GCF_008692095.1 Etheostoma spectabile | reverse complement strand
ATGCAGTGTTGTTCAGACACTTCACTGTTAAACCATTGATTGGCTTATGGTCAAAGACAATTATTGTATAATTAACTTTAGTCTCTGCCAGAGACGCCTGCTTTTAAAAGTACGAGTAATGTAAAAAGTTACTTTCCATAGGGGGTAACTAGTAAGGTTACTTTTTTTAAGTAATGAGCAAAAACTACTTTTTAAAAGTAACTTCCCCATCACTGTTGATATGGCAGTTCAACAAGGACCCTGAAAAAACAACAGAGGTTGAGGCATTAGAGGCTACATGCAGAGCTTGCCCTTCAGCCTCGAAAGCCTGTTGTATTCAGATGGAGCAGTGAAAATACATCTGTTTCCCTACCTGTCATCTTTTTGTTAGCACACAATTTGGTCTTCATTAGGAAAACAACAAATAAGAATTTAAGCCGTTGCCAGAGAAGATGAATGATGTTTTTGAGCCAGCTGTTTTTTGACTTTTCTTTTTTTATCTTTCTCCATACCACTTTGCTTACATTCCATAATTTCCCTGTGGGCGGATGGATGACAAGTGGATGGGATGACTGGGAGAGGAAGGAGTGAGGTAATGAGAGGTCATGAGCTTAGCAGGATTCACGCCCAGGCATTCTAGGCCTCCTTGCCAATAGGGGGCCCAAACAGGTGCCATATAATTTCTTGACGCTCCATTGTACCGACCTCTCTATCAATGATGGGTTCTAACATTAGGGAGTAAAATTGACAACCAAAGCAGGGATTACGCTTATGCTTCGTACATCACGTACATCACTACTGTTGCTGGGGCAAAAAAGCTTAAATTAGCTCATTTTGAACAAGCTAATGCAGAGATGGACCCCTGGCAGGCAATAGGTTGTGCATCAAGCGAGACGAAGCAACCAAAAAAAGGAAACTGGAAAAAGGGATGTTGCTTCCAGCAAGATGGAGAACAGATATCTTTTACAGAATTCATTATGTGCTTGTGTGCCTGGAATCAAAAATAGAAAATAGTTGAACATTATTGAATGATGATTTTTAATAATTGTTATCACCATAGATGTGGATGTTTGTTTCTGTGTTAAGTTTTTTTTAGAAGGGTTGAAAAAGATTCAACCCCTTCTTAGAGGTGACACATTTAAATATAATTAGCTTTATTTAAATGTATCTATTTAAGATCATATGTATTATGTGTGGTTTAACTAAAAAGTATTAATAGCTCCACCTAGGAGATTGATTTATGTTAGATCGCCAAAAAAAAGTGTCATACGGAACCGCTCTTCGCGATGTACAAGACAGCGGGCTCTTTCCGTCTTTCCATCTCTTCCTCCGGCTGCGACGCTAAGGTACTGTTTGGAGAGATACAAAATAAAAGGGGGAATCCACTCTTGGTAAGTATTTGTTTCTGTTGTAGTAGAAAGTATCAGACTGTCAAAAACGTTAATTCGTAATACCCACCAAAATGTGTGCAACAGATAAGCGAGCCGAATTACTCTTCAAAGTTGAAGGGAGTTGGTGTTCGCTAGTGCTAATTGTACTTTTAATGTTAGCTCAATTTATTGACATATCACTAGCAATAGAGGCACATTGACTGCGTTGATTAACTTGTTTGTTGCTTTTGTCGAGCAAGTTGGACCAGGCAAAACTGGCCTGTAGGGACGTAGTGTGTCCGTGTGTCTGTCCGTGTGTGTCCATTATGGCGGCGTCAAGCAGCCAAGGACCATTAGCCAGTTCAAATGTCTTTGGCTTGTTCAGTGATTATGCATTTAGCTGTAGGTGTATTAAAATGACAGCGTCAAGCCTGGCAGCACACTGGGTAGCTGCGTATTTTCTAGTGTTTTATTTATGGGGTCAACAAAAGTGCGCGTTATAGGGGTTTGTGTTGGCAGGTGCAGTTAAGTGTTGAGTTATGTTATACTGTTGTTGCAGCTAAGTTGTATTCGGAGGAAAGAAGTTAGCGATGGAGATGAATCATCTGGAGTGTGGTCTAGTGACCTGCCTATCTGTAAGTGTCTTGAGATAACTTTTGTTTGAATTGATACTATAAATTGACTTGAATTGAATGAATATTTTAGCCGTTCTGGCATATTTATTTTCAGCTGCGGAAACATCAGCCTCACGGCCAGACATTTACTGAACTAGGCAAACAAACGGGACAAACAATGATGCAAACGCGCCCTATATAGCTTGCACAATAGCGCTCCCTTGTGGTATAAACATTTACACAATATGGAACAGTACAGCAAATATACCTAATATTCAACTGAGGACATAATGAACAATTTTAACACCCCACTTGTACTCAGGTTACCATATTCTAAACAAAAAGCAGAAAAAACAGAATGAATGTGGACCGTCATTCACATGTCAATCTCCAAAAGTGCATCTGCAAACTCTTTAGTTTCACAATTACTTACAGTTTGGTCATTAAATCAGCAATCATATTCAGTAGAACAATACATCAAAGTCACTCTTTCCCTCATTCACAGTAGACCTGATAAAGTGGTACTTTATGTCTATATGTTACAACTTCGTCTGTTAAAGGGTTTTTGGCAAGGCGATTGTTCTGATTGTCCTTGTGTACTATAGTTTGTGTGTACTTGTAGTTATCTATACCTCCCAGTACGCTCTAGGTATAGACACCCTGGATGGTGAGGACAGTGCCATTATTCCGCCTCGCATGTGGATAGCGCAACGGTAGGTGTTTTAGTCTTTCACGAGACTAGGGAGCTGTTCTGACTAAGCCTCACACAGTATCCTGGTACTGCGTCTGTCAATGGTATCAGCCGCCCAGACGAAACACTGTAGGCTTGTATACCTAGGTTCTCACTGTGCGTTCCACAAACTTAACCCTTTCTCTGCGGTGCCTTTAAGATACCTTAGTACTTGCTTTACAGTGACCACTGCTCCTCTGTGGCTCAGCAAAATACGTGATAACCTACTCACTAAAAAACTTAAATCTGGTCTGGTACAAGTAGTCAGGTATATAAGACTTCCTACAGCCTCCTGTACAGTCTGACATCTTCATCTTTACAGCATCTTCAGTAATTCTAGCTTTTGCTCACAGGGTGTTTACCGGTTCTGCAGTCTTGCATATTAAATCGCTGCAGTATCTTGTAGTGTACTTTCGTGACATCTTTATACACCCATCTGACTGACTGAATCAATAACCAGAAATTTATGAGTTTACCACAATCTTCATTTTAATTAGTCTCTCTTCATGTGTGCTGCAATGATCAAGTCATAACCCATATGATTATGATCACTTCCCTTCTTTTGACTCTTGGCAGAAACACAGTGGTTGGCTGGATTCTGTGTGAAACCATCCCCTGTTAGACAATCGTGTAAAACTCTATTCCAGTTTCGCCCGGATTGTTTAAGACCATAAAGTGATTTATTTAATTAAAAACTATGCCCTCTTTCTGGTAACCCTCTGGTGGATTGATGTAGATCTCATAGTCTAAAGGAGTGTGCAATAACCTGTTTTCACGTCCATTTGGTGCAGAAGGAAATTCTCTGTGTGCTTTCTGTAGCACCACCCTACACTCGTCAGGTCTGCCGGGGTAAAAACGTTTCACATAGTCTACTCCATTCTCTGGCTGCAACCCTTGGCCACAAACCGTGCTTGTATTGTCTTTCATCTACATCCGTCTTGATGGAATAAACCATCACCCCCCCCACTGTTTTCTTGCCTATTAGCAGTGCTGTCAGGGTAAAAGTCTGTGTTCTCATTTAAAGACTGGATTCTTCATCCATGCTTTAACCCATCTTTTGAGTTAGCTGACCCCATTGCTCCCCCAAATGTCGGTGGGGATGCCACACACTGCTCTGCAGCAGTAGTCTACATAGATAGGGCCCCATCCACTAGTACTGTCTTCAGTTATGAAGTCATTCAGGTAACTTGGTGTTCTTCTTTCTCTAGTTGGATACCTTTACTTTCGGGTTCACCACTTGTCACACTTGTTGTGTTTAAATATGGTCTCTAAACCTTGTTACTGATCTGGACCACCATATGTGCACTTCTACTCAGTACACTTGGTTTAAAGCACTTTTCTGTACTTCCACTGACCCCCTGTGTGACTCACTAGTCTTGGTTCTCACACTGTCATAGCCATCAACTGGATCTGGCTCACCTGTCTGTGTATGTTTTTCCTCAGCTGTCTTGCTTACAAACTTCACTAGTTCAGCTGACAGAATGCCGCAGCATGTGTTCGACAGGAACCAGGAAAAGAGATCACATGTAAATGTAATAGTAATGTGCTGTATTTATATAGCGCTTTTCTAGTCTAACAACACCTCAAAGCGCTTTTACATCATACAGGAAACATTTACCATTCACACACATCATACACTGTGGCCAAGGCTGGTACAAGGTGACCACCTGCTCATCAGATAAAAACCACACATTCACACTCCAATGCAACACTGCATTGGCTCCTGTAAAATCCAGAATAGAATTTAAAATCCTTCTTCAATACAAAGCTCTTCATGGTCAGGCAACATCTTATCTTAAAGAGCTCATAGTACCTTACAACCCTACAAGAGCACTGCCCTCCCATGATGCAGGCTTTCTTGTGGTTCCTAGAGTCTCAAAAGTAGATGGGAGCCAGAGCGTTCAGCATCAGGCTCCTGTCCTGTGAACCAGGTTCCAGTTTGGGTTCAGGAGGCAGACACCGTCTCCACATTTAAGAGTAGGTTAAGACTTCCTCTTTGGGAAGAATATAGTCAAAGAGATAACTGTTGCTGTGATTTAGCACTGTTAAATAAAATTTAGTTGAATATTGTAAGGGAGTGAAGAGTTACAGCGTCCGCCTAATCAGGGCAACTGCTTCTCGTCATAGTTGTCAGATTTATTCTCATATAATCAATATATAATAAAACTATAGGGAGGCAGGGTATCAGCCGTTAGGGAGAGTTCTAGCCCTACCAGGCTCCTCTCTTACCCAGTCTTCTAGTTATGCTGTAATAGTTTTAGACAGCTGGGACTTCCTTTGACACACTGAGCTCCTCTCTCCTCTATCTATCTATCTTTCTATCTTTCCATTATGGGCGTCCATGTCAGAAATGCTTGTTACTAACCTAGTTCTGGGGGTCATTCCCGGAGTCCTTATGTCTTTTTCGCCAGCATGTTCCTTGGATCAGGGAGGCTTCAAAATCATGGTAGCAGCTGTCGCCAGGTGCCCTGAACTCCTGCTATGCTTTGCGGTGCCCTGCTCGTCCCGCTGTGCCTTGTAAGGCAAGGCAAGGCAAGGCAGCTTTATTTGTAGCACATTTCAGCAACATGGCAATTCTAAGTGCTTTACACAAAATCAGTTAAACAGAATAAACACAAGTAAAAACAGTTAAAAATCATAAGCATAAAAACCGGTAAAACACATGAATAGACGTTAAAAACAAATAGAAACTAAAACACAAGAATAAAAGTTACAGTGCAGCATAAGAAATTTAAAGAAATGAGCAGTCATTTAAAGAAAAGCAGCATCAAAAAGAAAGGTCTTCAGCCTTGATTTAAAGAACTGAGAGTAGCAGCGGATCTACAGGTTTCGGGAGTTTATCCAGATATCAGGGGCATAGAAACTGAAAGCTGCTTCACCCTGTTTAGTTCTGACTCTGGGGACAGAAAGTAGACCTGTCCCAGATGACTGGAGGTGGGGGGGTCATAGTGTAGTAGCAGATCAGAAATGTATTTGGACCTAAACCGTTTATTGATTTTAAACTAGCAAGAGTACTTTGAAACAATTTGAGCGCACAGGAAGCCAGTAAAGACTTCAGAATGGAGTGATGTGATCAGTCTCTTGGTCTTAGTGAGGACTCGAGCAGCAGCGTTCTGGATAAGCTGTAGCTGTCTGATTGATTTTTTAGGGAGACCTGTAAAGACACCGTTACAGTAGTCAAGTCTACTGAAGATGAAGCATGGACCAGTTTTTCCAAGTCCTGCGAGTCATATCCGTGCTGGATTGAATGAAATTCTCCATTGACTGTGTCTCCGTTCTGTGATAGGCTAGTCACAGTGCAGTCACAACGCCTCTCCTTCACACTATTCTGTGATAGGCTAGTCCCAGCGCCCCTCCCCTACACTATTCTGTGATTGGCTAGTCCCAGCGCCCCTCTACCACACACAGACCTCCCGTTGCTGTGTGCCTCTCATCGCACACGGGACACGGAGAAGTGAACAGCTTGCCCCTCTGGTCCGCGGGATTTTCTGTTAACATTTGGGTTTCTTCGCTTCAGGTTTGTTTTATACTTCGGTTTGAACTAGTAAACAGGAGTTCTGGTAACTGGAGTTTGTCAGACATAGTGCTGTAGAATGTTACTCGTGTTGCATCTCTGCGGCGGAGGTTTATTTTTTTTTTTTTAACTGCCTGCGGCTCTAAACAGTTTTTTGAATGTCTGAAACTTTCTTGCTGTTTTATAAAAAAAATAAAAGGAGTTGCGGTATAAATGATAATATTACAAATAAGATACAAACACATTCCAACCCCCCGCCCCTCTTTCTCTTAGGCTCGTTCGAGATGAGCCAGGTTCGGCAGAATCGATCCGGCGATCGGCGCCCGTTGCATGCCGGTTAGATTTGTGTCCGACTGATCCCGACTTGCTCTGACGTCATGCACACGTGGGCAACGGAAATCTCACGAGAGCAAGGCGGCCGCAGTTCTGAGACGCAGGCGGCGCAGTTGCTTTTCACCGACTGCAAGAGGAGGCAGACCCAGGCGGACCCAGAGCATGCTGGGAAACGCCGGCTTCTCAGCTGATTTAACACCTGATTGGTTTACAACTGTGAAGTTTTATATAAACTTTTTACTGTTTTTGAATCGGAAGGATTTTAATTGTATTTGTCTGATTTAAAGACTTATTCTGTACATAACCATGTGAGGCTGATAGTTAAGTTTAGAAGTCAAAGAGATAAATCCGTTCAGATCAGGTCATCTCCAGTCTGTGTTCATTAAAATCAGCAACAGATCGCATGTAGAGCACTTTGCCAGCTAATCTGTCTAATTAAACAAACTGGAGACTGGTACAAGCTGATGTGTGGGTCTGATTATATTTTATTAATCGGAATCGCACCACAGTGTTTTCATCACTTCCTGTCCAGCCTGAAGGCGGCTGGAACGGCTGGAAACTGTCCGACTTTACCGCAGCTTTTTGTCACCGCCCCCGCTGCTGCCGCGCTCTCGTCCACTTTACAGGCGAGGCGCAGTTCATCTCGAAGAGCCTAATGTTTCTCTCTCTTCTCTATATATATATCTCTTACTCACTCCCAGGCACAGAATTCACACTCCAAAAATTGATCACACTGATCATAGAAAAATTAAAAGTTAAAAAAATAAAGTTATATTATTGAGTATGAAAACTCTTGTTCATTACATTTTACTTAATAATTGCAACCACATGCTGTATTTATTGTTGCAAAACTTGTTATATACTGTAGGCCTATATAGTTTGTTATCCATGACAATACCATTGATCTGAAGCTTGATGCTGTCATGTAAATAGTTTTCTAATCAGCAATAAATATAAAAATTTCTGATCAACTCATATCAATTGCATGCTTAAAATAGCATACAGGTTAAAGCCCCGCACATTTCAAAACAACCAGACCCACTTCCGGGTTAAATCTGACCACTTCCGGTTTAGGCCCCGCCCACTCCGAGTACGGATCCGGATACAGATCATTCATGTGGTAAACAGATACAGATACAGATAATGCTGTACTCGCTCATCCCTACTGTTGACACATAAGTCCTTTAACCCTTGATATATTCTTAAGGTGATAGTAGGCGGACTTTGTAATTGTCTTAATGTGGCGGTTAAAGTTCAGGTCTGAGTCCATGACTACACCAAG
>NW_022605578.1:1884897-1884980 GCF_008692095.1 Etheostoma spectabile | reverse complement strand
TTGTCTGTTGTTTTTAACATTGTTGTTTGAAGCTTGTTTGAAGTTGTTTGAATTTGTTGTAATGCCGCACAGTGCCCTGCTAT
>NW_022605578.1:1883733-1884887 GCF_008692095.1 Etheostoma spectabile | reverse complement strand
ACTACAAAGAACTACTACAAGCTACTATTTTTTTTGACTGTTATTGCCACTCTTCATTCTAACCCCAACCGGCCCGTCAGACACCACCTACCAAGAGCCTGGGTCTGACCGAGGTTTCTGCCTAAAAGGAAGTTTTTCCTCACCACTGTCGCACTGTTGCTTGTTCTGGAGGAAACTACTAGAACTGTTGGGTCCTTGTAAATTCTGGAGTGTGGTCTAGACCTACTCTATCTGTAAAGTGTCTCGAGATAACTCTTGTTGGGAATTTATACTTTAAATAAAATTGAATTGAATTGAATTGAAAATGCAACACTATCATTCAAAACTCGGCCGACTTGGACCTGAAATCCGTGTCAACTCTTTGAAACACAAACGAGAAGGCCAAGGCAAAGCTACAGCCAAAATCAAAAAGCCTAGAAAGGCTGAAGTTAACTATAGTCCTCTGGACCCAAAAGGCGAGACCACAAAAAGGTTAGAGAACGAGAAAATTGCTTTATTGTCCAAACTGAAAAAGCGTGACAATGAAATGGTAATAAAAGAAAATATGGGAAAAACCTTCTCCCACAGACAACTAGAGATCGTGGAGCAGATGCCCCTGATAGAAGATTTCGTAAACAGATGGCCTACCTTATTCAAGGCGAGTGAAGTAAGTAATTTGTGAATCGTGTGGTTATAATCTTGAGAAGCTGCAGTCTCTATTCAGTTGCTGCACATTTACAGCTGATCTGAGGCTTATTGTTAGCTATTTTCTCTCTGCTCGCCTGCCATTTACCAGTCATGTTCTGAGTTGTGCATGTCCGCTGACAATTGCATTCACGTCGCACGTCACCTTGCGAGTTCTAGTAAACTAGGCTTCTGTTTAAAAATTATTTAATAATCTTTGTTGTTCATCAATGGTGACAAATGATTGGAACATCCCGGAAGGTGCACGCAGCCATGCACAACTCAGCATAACACCTTCTTTTCTCTTCTACAACATTTGCAGGCTGCGCCCACACATGCAGACTATGTTACGTAAAAGCAGACAGCTCCCCCATAGAGCCAAAATAGTGGTAATTATTATTAGTGGTAATTTCTTTTTTTAAATGGCTGCATTTTGTTTACTTTTCAGGTAATTTCAGAGTTTATGCGGATCACCACCAAGCCACTGCAGT
>NW_022605578.1:1883170-1883723 GCF_008692095.1 Etheostoma spectabile | reverse complement strand
AAAGTTCATGTCACAGCTGGACCACTTCTCAGACAAGCTGATGCACATTTTCAAGAGCAAAGGAGGAGTGAAGGGGCAGAGGATTAAGGAAGTCCTGTCCATCACAGATTTGGTTAGTTGAAATGCATATAATTTACCTGGCTGCTTATTTAAACACATTTATAGATGGCCTACCTGTATAGTGGTTTTATCCAAATAGAATGTTTTTTCACTTGGTTCACTAACACACCAATAGCTATGAGTATTGTGAAGTTCTCCTGAAGTTGATGCAAGACAACGACAAACTTGCTTGTTGGGGGCATTTAGGGGTTAGATCTTTAGACAACCTGCTCCTTTCCTGGGCCACCATAACAATCACATTTGGCTAAATTATGTCTCATTTTTTTCACTCAGTGTGACTCATCACTCATCAGTGTGACAACATCAACACCAGGCGGGGGTATCTTGAGAGGCCTCGACATCTACCTCAATGAAGATCCAGACACCTTCTTCAAAGAATATCTGGTAAATTCATCACAATACGTTTGTCATGTAGTGTTGAACAGTTCCTCCC
>NW_022605578.1:1877958-1883160 GCF_008692095.1 Etheostoma spectabile | reverse complement strand
TTCTCCCATGGCACACTTTATTTATAATGTCAAAGTATTATGGTTAATTGGCCAATTAACTGTAACTTCCCCCAATGTGATGAAGTTGTCCCCTTATTTCTCTGTCAGTCTTTATTAAACACTTGTGGTGTTTTCTGTTTGTGGTGTTCAGGCACTGGCAACTGAGGATACAGAAAGGGACCTAGCAAACAGTCATGGGGATTTACGCGATCCAAAGAAGACGGAGTTGTGATTGAAGGCATCAAAGTCCAGACCAATTTGGGCAGTGTCATCATGGGCTTCGTCGTGCTTTTTGGGCTCATTTATGCCCTTGATCTGAGTTTTCCAGACAAACTCAAATACACTTTTGAGTTTTTACAGAAGATCATAATGAATTTGGATGGGCACAAGCTGAATGCAAAGATAGAACAAAAATCAAGATGTTTACATAAAAGAAAAAACCATGTGACAATCTACCCTGATGGAGGGTTTAAGACAGAGATTACATGGGCTTGGACAAGTGTTTACACCCAGAAGGGTTGCCCATTTCACTTCTCCATCAGAATTTCGCGACTCTTCCTCCTCTGTGCCATTCATCTCTACATATTTGATTTCATGACTCTTGAGATGGATTGAAATTGATCTAAAAACAGCTCAACACGCTGTATTTTACTTTGTAAGTGTACTTAGTTTTCTCCCTGGTCCTGTCTTGTGTTCCCCTGTGTGTCTGTTTGTCTGCTTCCTGTTTTATTTTGGTAGTATTGTTTCCTGTCTTGCCTTGTCTTGTCTTGTCTAGCTTTGCTTTGTGCTTGTCTGATTGTCCTGCCCCACCCTAATGTTATTCACCTGACGCCTCACCTGTTCCCCGTTACCTCATTACCTCATGTACGATTACATTACCTCCCTGTGTTCCCTTTGTCTCTTGTTAGATCCTTTTTGTCCCGTCAGCACGCCCAGTCTTTGTGTCCCTGCCTGTTCTCTAGCCATCCCCCGTGAGTTTCCTTGGTGTAAAATTCCTTATTTGTATTGCCATTCCCTGGGCCTGTTTTTTGGAGTGAGTTTGTTTTTGGATGTCGTCGGTGGCTCCCTGTGCTTGCTGGACTGCTGAATAAAGCCTTGTTCTTGTTTTTTGTAGTGTGTTTTGGTTTTGGATTTCGCCGCTGGCTCCCTGTGTTTCCTAGACTGTGCCAACAAAGTCTTTTTGAAGTTTCCCCGCTACTCTGCGTTTGGGTCCTCCTTCACCCCCCGTAACAGTGTCAAACTCAACTTCACTAAGGGACACACTGAAAAATGTCTTTTTTTTTTGCTCAGAAAAAATATACTTTTCACATGTAAATCCCTAAAAGGGGAATTTACTCATACTTCATAGAATATAATTTCCAGAATCTTTGAATTTTCACATTTATAAACTTTTCCTGCTGGACGCAAGATGTCCAGTGGGGCAGTAACATTCACATGTTACATGCATGAAGTACTGCACACATGTTCAGTGTATGTGCGCTTTAGAGCGTTAAGTTTCTACATCACATTAATATTGATTGAATATGGGATCGGACTCAAATTCTAAATTAGTTGTGATATCACAAATCGTGGCAGTAGGCCTGCCCCTTAAAACAGGATTTTCACTAAGTTTGGAGAAAATTCCCACTTTCAGCAGATGCGTGGGAAAACAGCCTTTTATGTCTCAAACTCTGCACATGTTTGAGGTTCACTGTTTAGAATAGATGGCACATCAGTGATCCACTGGGGAAGTTCACATATTATCGCAGCTATGTTTTGTGAGCTGTGGTAACATGTGAACGTCCCATATAAGGACCAATGAAGCTCATCCTACTTTACATCATTCAGGACAGTGACGCTCAAACATCCAACAAGAGGAAGAAACACATTTGAGTGGGGGGGCTCTAAGTAAAAGATGTTCAAATCTTAATGTATTTCAATAAATTGTCAACCAGGTTTGTCTCATGTGTATGTTAATTGGGAACAAATGAAGAATTAATTTATAAATTAATTTCTTTTCCAATAACTATGCACATTTGAATTGGACAAATGTAAATCAGTTTCATTTAGTTAATGTAATTATTTCCTGTTGAAAAAAACAATTTAAGGCTCACTCATTTATATTCTGTTGTATCCATTTGATATAAATTAATTAGGCAAACTGATTAACATTCTGTTGAATGGATGTACTAAGTTTGAATTGGGGCTTTACATATATTTATTGGATGGAAATCCTGCCTACGAATCAATTGAGTTCATCCAAAGAGTCATTTTTTTGAGTGTACATGCATTTCAAAATGAGAAATAGGGATGCTGGTTAAATAAACTTTAATTACTAGTATTTATTTTGTTTTCATTAATTTAGTAGCTATGCTTGGCTAATTGAATGATAAGGTTTATAGGATCCTGCTGGTGGAAGTGCACAGACATAATCTGGCTCTCAGGTAGTGAGGAAAACATTTTTGAGGCCCTCTCTATCATCAATGTTGCCCATCCCTGAGCTAATGTTACTGTGGCTTAGGTAACCAGCAACACTTTATGTAACAGCCACTAAAAACAAAAGGGCTTACCTCAGTTTGCATTATTAATGTGGTCAAGCAGTGTTCTGTAGCAAGTGCAGGTGTTCCTCCTCTTCTGCAAACCTGTTAGTGCATGTATGGTGTATACAAAAACCACTGGTAATCAATATTAACATAGGAATATGGTATTACATGCAATATGTATGGATACATTTGCATTTAATAATCACTTGTGCCAACATTTTTGCAAAGACACAGACAGACTGTAACCACTTCAATTGTGGACAGTGCTAAAAACTAAATGTTTGCTCTGCAGCTTTCATTATATTAGCAGGATAAAACAAATCAAACACGGAGTCCTAACATCAACCGTGCCTTCATTTTGTAACATTATTTTCAATCTGTTCCTTCGTGTCTGCCTGATACATTGAAAACTGTAAATAGTGGAAATCTTAAAATACAAATAAAAGGATTTGAAACTTTTTAGACTTATATTTATAATTTATAATTTCCTAAAATGTGTTTTACCAACAGCAATAACCCTACTAAACTTGAACTGATCTGATTTGTAATATCAAAGAGGAGAGAAAAGAAAATGGTTGCCTCAAATGTTTGACAGATGAATGCATGGAGGACATAAAACCATCTCCTATTGAAACTAGTTAAATTACTTATGTTCTGGAAAAAAGTGTAGAGTTCACTTTTTAATTACTACACATGCTTTATAAGAACTGTCATTGTAAATCATGCAGCTTTTTTTTCACTTTTTTTCGTGACGCTTAGCACAATTTTTAGACTAATGTATTTCAAACAGAGGCATTTTTCGTAGCTGTACCACTGCAGAAGAGAAGCTGGATCCCTTTGCTAATATTGCTATTTTTAGGACTATAATCCCTGCTTCAATCATTTAAACATTTATTCAAGAGATGTTATCATGGTTTTATTTCTCTATTTTAATGTTATTATGTTGGTCTTATTACCGGTGAAGTATTACAGTACACTACACTACGAGCGGAGCACCTTCCTAACCTATATCGCACAATGCAATGCAGCCATTCATAACAAAGAATCTGAAAGCGAGCAGGCAGCTCTGAAACACACAATATCGCTTCAGTGTACATGTTAGAGAGGGATTTTGTCACTAGCAACCGTGGGACAAGTTGCTCAGTTTTTCATTAAGTTTTGGACCATGTGTCTCCAACCATCTGAGTTTTTAAGGTAGTAATGTTGAGTGATGCGACAAAGCAACTGCCAGTTGGAGTGACTTCTGTACGTTGGTTGCTTAAGTCAAAGAAAATCATTAAAGGTGGCGGAAACGCTTCAGGATTTTATCTCATATTTTGTTTCTTCTATTAAGAAATAAATACTTTTAAATACAAAAACTTGCTCAGGTTTAATGGCATTTCTCTGAAGTGCTCATATTATGTTATTTGGCTTTTTCCCTTTCGTTTATTCCGCTATATGTCTTTTTGTGCATGTTATAGGTAAAACAAAGTTAAAGAGTCCAAAGTCCTTCCTAAAGGGACTTACCATCTTCTAGAGAAAACACTGTTCACAAATTGCTCCAAACAGCTCTATTGTAGTCCCGCCTTTACTTCCGTGAAAAATGTGCATCAATTTGTAACACAGGTTATCATGCTAGCATAACTGCTAACGTGGCACGCCCTCATGCTCTGCAACTGACACGCTAGCAGTACTTACCTAGGTAATGCGCATGTGCTACTCCCAACAAAGATGGAACAGATGTGCGATACCGCACTCAGTGGCTAAAACCGAAAGCTCAACACACTGGGTGAAAAGAGGAGCTACAGCAATGTGCAGTATGGCAAAAAATTGTGTTTTTTAAACATTAAAGCACATAAACCTATTCTGGTACAACCTGCAACACAGCCTCGGGAAGGAACTTGTTTTAGTGGAACATGTGCTATTTCAAAAGTTGTTTTAGTCTTTCAACAGAAAACTCAGATCGGACAGATAGTCTAGCTAACTGTCTGGATTTACCCTGCAGAGATCTGAGGACCAGGTAACCATAGTCCTCAGATTGGACAGATAGTCTAGCTAGCTGTCTGGATTTACCCTGCAGAGATCTGAGGACCAGGGAACCATAGTCGTCATAAATCGACCTTAGTTTAAAATGCAAACCCAAAGAAGGCGGAAGGTGACGGACATCCAGACGGAATTTGGGACATCTAGCGGAATTTCCGGCGACACCTGAACAATTTCAGAAATGAAAGGTGGTCAATATAGCCCATGATAGATGGTGAAAGACAGATGGTTCATCCAAATTACCTGCCAATTAAGTGCCTGCCCTTTTCCCAACAGTTTCCAAGGATGGTTTCTTAAATGTTTCTGTCTAACAAACCATCTGGCACGGCTAATGATGTGCTATTATCAAATAAAAATCAAATAAAAAAGGGGGCTTTAAAGAGTGAATTAACACCAAGCTGAAAGGTAAATACATTTTCTATATATTTAACTGTCCATCGTGAGTGACAAAGTCATGAGAATGCAATGCTAAATCTGTGAAGTACTTTTACGTTGCACATTTGGACACCTAAAATGGCTGTCACAAACACCTTTAAATTAGACAGTTATTCTGTTTTATCAATTTGAGTTTAGCATATTTTGATGTCAGTTTTTTAAGAGTTTTGATGTAGCTATAAATTACACATTTTAATAGTTGATGTGGCTCGGGAAAGGGAAG
>NW_022605578.1:1872537-1877948 GCF_008692095.1 Etheostoma spectabile | reverse complement strand
CCTACTGGAGCTGCTGCCCCCGCAACTCGATACCGGATAAGCGGTCGAAGATGGATGGATGGATGGATGGATGGATTTTAATAATTATATCAATAAAATATACATAATGTATCATGCATAACTTCTCAGATGATCCAATCTAATAAACTACTGACCAAAAACCCATTAGTGACCAAGACTCCAAACAATCTAACCCAGAGGTCACAGGGAAGTGGTCTTGAGTGTGATAGTAGTGTGAAAGACTAACAATTGTACTCAGGTGCTGACTCTTGTGTTTCCAATAAATGAAGTTGGTGGATATGTGATACTATCCTCACTAACACAACTTGCCTTTAGGAAGATAAAGCAACCACTGCAGCTCTGGCTATTTCTCAGTGAATTTTATGTATTTCTCAGTAAATGAAATCTTCAAATACAGAGGGAATGGGAAAACATTGGCTGAGCTCAGCGCCTGTAGGTAACAAACCTGACAAGTGGCTGCAAAAGTGACCATGTCAGCAGCTAATAGGAACAAGGAGGGCTACTTCATTACTTTCTCAAGCAGAACTTTGACTGTCCCTAACACTAATCGTGGTTTGGATACATTGGCCTGGAATGTGTCATGATGATGTTCTTGTGCATGTAAGTGAAAAACCTGCAGCCTGTGCTGGCTTCCAACTAGATGTGACCGTCACCTGAGCATCGACAATATTTGTGTGCACATTTGTGGTTTATCAGAGCACCATGATGTTATGACTTACACACAATTATGTTCAGTCACTACTACATTCAGTAATTTGTGGTGTCTTGTGAGGGAGTCTTTCCTTGCCCCCAATGCTCATGGGGGAATGTTGGGTCTCTGTAAGTTATAAATTATTGTCTCAACCCAGTAATGGTCAAATGAAACCTCATTAAGCTAATGTTTAAAGAAAACATTTCAAAGAATGACAATTATTGTGCTTTCAACCCTTTGTTGAACAAAGAGCCTATTTAGTGGGCTCAGAAAATAAAGAAAATTGTTCCCGAAGTGTCTTCATTTGGCCATCAGGAGCTAACGCTAACATGTTGGGCCTGCATATTCACAGTTGTCTAACATTAACTGTCCAATATTTATGTAAACTGCCGTAGTAGGAAGAAGGAAATGGTAGCGAGTAGTATGAAACCAAAAATCCACTTTAGAAGGTTGGTTGGGGTGGTAAATGGGTTAAACAACACAAGATTTTCACCCTTTCACCTACTTCCGTACTTTTTCCACCATAACCAAGACAAGTTAAAATATACCTTAAATAAATGAGATTTCATAGGAATTCAGTAAAACTCTCAAAACTAAAAGTAACATTAACATTTCAGTTAAGTTTTTGTTTGGCCTAACCCACACTGTCTCCTGACATTGTCCCGTAACATTTAGAAGAAAACTTATATATATATATGTAACTTTTGCTGCTTAGAAACAAAAAGATACACATAGGTACCTTGAGGTCCAACAATTAGATTGTGTAGATTGTACTTAGTGTTAACCATGAAACTCTTCACTAAGTGTATAGGCAGTCCATGCTGTTATCAGTTTCACAACAAACCAAAGTGTAGATAGTGTAGCGGTGCGACTTGACTACTCACTCAAAAGATTGCTGTTGCTGCTAGATCTGCTTTGTTCATTCTTGCTACACACTACATCTGCAGCTGTTTCATCTTATTCCTCTCTCCACCAAACCAGCCTCCTCCTGTCCTAGTTTTGTATTACCATTATTAGTAATGATATATTTTACCTTGTGCAGTTCGTATATCCGATAACTCAGTGAAATGTATCTGTTGGGTTGTGTTCTGTATGGCCATAGGGGATCATTTCACTCCCTGCTTGAATCCAGTGGTATGTCTTGGATTTACCTATTTCACCAAAACAAAAAGTATTCAGATCACTGACCTGACCTGTTATGGTTTGGTATTTTGTTATATATTTCATCCTTGTGATTGTATTATTTTATGGTCTTGTATATGTTTTAGTCCTTGGTTAATCCCTTGTCTTGTCTAGTTGTGGTTTCTGTCTTGTAGTCTCTTGTTGCGACAGTCCAGATTATCCGGGATTTGGGTTTTCGCTTCTACTTAAAGGAGAATTCCGGCCAATTTTTATGTTAATCTTGATCAATATAAATATGCGAGTACTTTCGATTGGAAAAACCCCGACCTGAATCGGTGCAGGCAACACTGAGTAGCTACAGCTACGTGTACAAGCTTCCACTGAGCTAAACGTTTTAGAGTCTCTTTGTGCCTCTCAACAGACACACATCTGTCCAACATGAACAGGGCCCAAACGTAACATCAAGATGTGTTTTAAATTCAGACATTGTTTTAATTAACCTATCCTCTCTTGTTCTTGCCGGTGGGTAGCTTGCTTGCATGGTTAGCTGCTAGAGCTAGCTGCTAGCCAGTGACGTGCGGTGATGTCAGTAAGAGGGTAGGCACTGAGTTATGAAATGCAGATTACCTAATTTATTGTTTAGGCTAATAATCAAAACGTTACGCACAAGCGCAGCACCCATGCGCGGTCGATAGCAAGACATTTCCAATTAATCTATCAATCAAAATCAATCTAATGTAATTATATAACACTTTACAGCAACCAGCAGGCTACGGTGCTTAACAGAATGAGTAAAATCACATCATCCAATAGAAAGAGTGAACATAGCGAACAGTAAAATCAGAAAAGGTCTCAAAGAAACAAAAGAATGAACTGTCCCACCCACAGCTACGGATTAAAAGCCTGATCAACAGAATGTTTTGAGTTTGGACCAAAAGAGCCACATCTGTAACAGTGCGAATATCGGGGGTAACTGTTTCCAAAGTCTGTGGGGACCAACCGCAAAAGCCTGGACACTCACCCCCCCCCCCCCCCCCCCCCGTTTACCTGGACCTTAGGACTTCTAAAACCAGCTGATTTGAAGACCGCAATGACAGTGTTCCCGCAAAGTTAAGATTTCAGGCAAATACTCTGGGTGACATATTTTCTCTCTCGCCTCTCTCTCTCTCTCTCTCTCTCTCTACTCACTCACTCACTCCACTCACTCACTCTCACACACACACACACACCACACACACGTAATGTCCAGCATCAGAATGCAGTTAGAACCATCTTTGTTCTAATTATTGCACAGCGGCCAGTATGGTGTCAGTCCAGTCAGCAACAATGAAAACACACACTGCTCAACTGAATATAGGCAGATGGCTAGCAGCATTAGTTCAATCACACTAAACCCAAAATAGTTTCTGACTCACCAATCGGTAGATTATTTGTACATAAAATCCATCCGACGCTTTCTCGTGAAGGCCTTGACAGCGTTGTATACTCGTCTTTACGGGCCTTCAGTTTGCATCGTCTCTGACTCGGCAAGGGCTGAAAGACGTGCTGGCCCGGTCCGGTTCCGACTGGATGTTTTGATCCGTTTCAGGGTGGAAAATGTGCGAAGCTGTAGTTGCCGGTATTATATGAGCTGACGGT
This sequence comes from Etheostoma spectabile, assembly GCF_008692095.1. Lineage (NCBI taxonomy): Eukaryota > Metazoa > Chordata > Actinopteri > Perciformes > Percidae > Etheostoma > Etheostoma spectabile. The sequence continues at coordinate 1,874,476 of NW_022605578.1, read as the reverse complement.
TTTTCCTGCTTGGTTAAAGCTGCGGGCAGGTTGTTCAGATCCAGGACCCCGTAGAGGTCCCTCCGCTCACTGTTAGCACGGCCACATAGCCACATCTCTTCTTCCATACCAGTCAGTTTGAAACGATGCAACGAGTATTTGTCCCTTTTGCTGCAGTAGTCCATCTAAGGCTGGCGTAGACCTCCATCTTGCTATTAGTTCTTTTTTTGAATTAAGTTCGAGTTTAGAGAAATTCCTCACCGCTGTGATATCGGCGGACACCGCTGCTGTCATTTTGACTTTGAATTTCGCGGGGATTGCGCTTACAACGTAGCTGGTGTAATGACGTCAGCTACGCAAAGGGACAGTAATATCTCGATTTTAATTGGTTCATGTTTGATATCTAACGGAGACGATTACTGGCATAACACATTTACGTACAAAGGCACGGCAGAGTTGTGCCTTTTGACGTACATGTTAAAGAATACAGGATCGAAGTGCGCATGCGCAACATTGGCTAATCGCTTGAATGGGCAGTAAAGGCACTGCTTATTCTGCCTTTTTTTCTATTTGACTGTGCGTAACTGCTACATTTGTCATCGTACCGTCTAAATAATTGGAACAACACACATATAAATCACAAGAATAAAACAGTAAAAATACAAACACAAGTTTATAATACATTTATTTAATAAACATTTTTATGCTTGAATTTTGGCAAGGTAGGCACTGCCTACCCTGCCTACCCTGACTGCACGTCACTGCTGCTAGCTGCTATTAATAAGCGTGTTCAGTCAGGCTTTTGTGAAAATCATAAAGCATCAGTTCCGTGTGTATTTGTAGCTCATCCATTTTGTGTGTGATGGATCTGGTGTTGGTGAGTAGGAGGCTAGGCAGTGTTGATCTGTGTGCTAGATCCCTTAGCCGGGCTGGCAGCCTTCACTCTATCCCATTTTACAGATTTAGACTCAGAATCAGGTTTAGACCACACTCTATAATTGACTTGTTACTCCACCTCAATCTGACAGTGCCGGTTGGGGTTGTGATGAACAATGGCAATAACAGTCACAATAATGATAATGGAACAATGACCAGAAATAGTAGTTTGTAGTTGTTCAGGGCATCGCAGGGTACTGCAGGGCGTTACAGGGCACCGCAGGACGTAGCAGGGCACCGCAGAGCGTAGCAAGATGTAACAGGGCATCGCAGGACGTGTAGCAGGACCATGGCGAAAGCTGCAAACATGATTTTAGAGCCTCCCTGATCCAAGGATGCTGGGCGAAAAAGAACATAAGGGCTTAGTAACAAACATTTCTGGGACATGGAAACACAAAAATGGAAAGAAAGAGGAGAGAGGAGCTGAGTGTGTCAAAGGAAGTCCCCCGGCCATCTAAAACAATAACAGCATAATTATGAGAGGCAGGTTAAGAGTAGCTTACCTGGTAGAGTGTGCACCTCATGTACAGAGGCTTTATCATTAGCACGCTGGCTACAAGTTAATTTCCTTTGCTGCCGGTTTTTCCCTGTCTCTCCCCTTTCATCTCTAAGTTGTCCTATCAAATAAATGCCTAAAATGCCAATAGTCTACATAAAGTAATATAAAAGAAGAAAAAAGAAAGACATATTTTATGAATCCCCCACAGGGAAATAACATTGTTTTCCCTCTGTTGTTACTGTCAGTCACATAACACATGGCCCAGGACCTATACATGCACTAATGGAGATTTCAGTGTGAGGGTAGCACCCCCAGGCAGTTTGGGGTTCGGTGCCTTGCTTAGGGGCACCTTGGCAGTGCCCAGGAGGTGAACTGGCACCTCTCCAGTTACCAAACTACACTCCGTATGAGGATGACTTGAACCGGTGACCCTCCCTTTTCCAAGTCTCTACGGACTAAGCTACAGCCACCCCAAAAATTAGCTACACACACACACACACACACACACACACACACACACACACA
>NW_022605578.1:1871206-1872527 GCF_008692095.1 Etheostoma spectabile | reverse complement strand
ACACACACACACACACACACACACACACACACAATACAACTGAATGCATAATCACCTCCAGGGTTACACCTGGCAGAGATAACAATTCACAATTAAGCTTGCACTTGAAGGACCAAAAAACAACATCCAGCCCTCCAGAGGGAAAGATGCAGATGTAATACTTCCTGCAGTGACCAACATTACATTGCACTTTCTTCTCCTTTAATGGGTACTTTTGTCTTCCTTAGCTCCTGCTGGTGAGGTCAGAGAAGGCAAGAATGCTTTATGAACTTTATTTGCTCCACATTTAAAACGCCGAAAAGAAATAATAAAATATGCAGAGAAGACATCATTAACGGGATGCAGAGAACAGTACAGAGGGTTGTTATTGTTGCAATTCATTTGAAAATAACAATGTTTGGGTTTAAATTATAAATATTGTATACATATATATATATATACACAGTGTATATATATATATATATATATATATATATATATTCAATAAACATCACTTTACCTTCTTTAGTAGACTGAATGACACCCTGGAGACTGTAGTAACAGAGTGTTACTGCCAAGGCCATGGAACACAACATCAACTAACTACAGTTTTGTGTGTCTAACTAGCACGATGTAGTAGTTCCCCACTGTATGGAGCTGGTTTTGGATACCGGGCCTTGGCTGTGTGGCTAATAAACTAACTAACTAACTTACTTACTAATTACATCCATCCATTGTTTTAGTGTTAAAGATACAACACCACCATACAACTCCAGCTGAAAGGCTAGGTTTACACAATCATCATTGCAGCTGTCATGCAGTAGCACATCTTTGCAGAAAGGTCACGCAGAAGGCCAAATACAGCAAACAATAATGCAGTTATATCTGAAGAGACTTTAAAAAAAACTAATACATCTAAATAAGTCTCTGAGTGGCTGAACTTTTTTTGGATGCATTTTCTTGGCTAAAAAAATTATAATCATTTTGGATTTGGCGATTCATTTATTCATTTGGTCATAAATAGGCTACTACTTACGAGACAGATACAGGATTAAAGTTCTCACATAAACTGGTTTGTTGAAGTACTCAAAACAGTGCAGAGAAAACTTACAGATGTGTTGCAATGTCTCATAGAAAACCGCATGCACACTGACCATTCTGTGATTGGAAGAGAGATGGGAGATGATAGACTGGCTCCTACAATACAGAACCCCAACTGTACAAAATCATTTTAATATGTACACACAATGCATACATCATTACAGCTGTCTATCTATCTATCTATTTATCTATCTATCTATTCATCCGTCAATCTCTCTCTCTATCTATCTATCTATCTATC
>NW_022605578.1:1869699-1871196 GCF_008692095.1 Etheostoma spectabile | reverse complement strand
TCTATCTATCTATCTATCTATCTATCTGAGTTTTAGTTTAGATTTGGTGAAATTAACACCAAAACAACCCCAAATGTTCTCTGAAATTGCGCAACAGTCAATGTAAGAGAATGCTCAGATGCTGGTTGTTGGCTGGCTGAATGTGTGACTGGCAGGGTTGAAGGATGGTTGTGCAGGCTTCCAGTTCTGAGGTGAGGACCCTGTCATCAGGAACTTGGAGAACAGGAAGAGAGACAAGGGTTTTTGAAGCATGACAGACAGAGGAATCAAGTGGAGGTGGAGTTGGTGCAGGGCCTGATACAGAGCACTAATGATAGGTGGCATGGCCTTGTAAATGTACCGACCTACTCTTGAGGAAGAAAGAGAGTTTGTGGCGCCTTTGCGACTCCCGGAAGGAGCCTCTTTGGGAAGGGTGTTGATTGGTGGAAAAAGATTTAACAGGCAGTGATGAGCTGAGAGGGTAATAGAAAGGCATAAGGCCATGACAGATCTGCTGGCTAAAGAGGAGAGTGAAAGGTAAGGTCAATAAAAATTGGATGTTGACCAGCTGTGTGTGTGTGTGTGTGTGTTTTTTGTATGTTTTATATGTTGTTGAAAATAAAGCATTTGTGAATAAGATGTAATAAGAAAAAAGCCGGTTTATTGTTTACATTCTTTGTAGTAATGTGAGTGTGACATGTCAAGTATTGGCAACAACATGCGACCACACTGTTCAAACAAGGCCTCGTTCATTCTGTTTAAATCATCAGTAGGCCTATCGTATTCCCACATTCCCCATGTTCCTACTGGCATGATTTTCTACTATTCTCAATATACTCTACTCAAGGTCAAGAAAAATATTCATGACACAATGACACAAAAGGGTCTTATGACAGCCAATGTAAAACCAACCACGTATAACTATAATGTAATGTTAAGACATAACGCTTAAATGTTTCTCAGAGATTGGTAATTAGGCCTGCTATGACATGTTTATGACAGGTCATGTTGTCTAGGTAAATGTCAAGTTGTCATTACAAAGACATTAACAGGTTATATTGTCTTGCTCAATGTCAAGTTGTCATAACACAAATATCTCAAACAATACTATCTTTGCATTAAAAGGGTCCTTATTTACCGAATTACATTCAATGACAACAGACATAAACATTCATAAAGACTCCTTCATTTTCATGACAGGTGTCATGTCATTATAAGGATGGAGTCAGTCTCATGCACACCCCTTCAAATGCCAAAACTGTATTTCCACTGAAGCGGCTAAACCCCCAAACCGGATGTGTAACGGCTGCAGATCTGCTCTGCTGCGTGTCTACTCCGCTGCGTGTCTGCTCCGTGCTCCGCCATCCGTCAACACCCACCAGGTCCAGATGTGTTGTGGAACGGCTGCGGCCATGACTGACAGCTGAAGTCTCAAGGATCATGTGAATTCATGTAGAACAGAACCACAAAAACAACACCAGTTAGTTTCCATCCAGAGGAATAGAGAGGAAACAACTC
>NW_022605578.1:1864256-1869689 GCF_008692095.1 Etheostoma spectabile | reverse complement strand
TTTCAAGGTGTAGTGCAAGGAAATATGATCCGCTGTGAGCACGCTCTATTTTATTTTGGAAATTGTTTTATTTTTTTCTGTGCTCGACTTCCTGTCCCGCATCCCACATCTGCCGTGTGCTAAATTGCAGCGGAGCTCTATGGCGTCAGATTAAAATAGAAGCTCTGCGTATCTGCTCCGGAGGACTGGGGATCTCTGGAGCTGGGATGGAGGCTGAACACAGCCGTTCAGCAGTCAGTGGAAGTACAAACATTAACTTTAATGGAAACCTAATGACTCCACCGTCGTTCCAGACCGGATCTGCAGCCGTTACGCATCCAGTGGAATTTGGGGGTGAGAAGTACATGCATTCAATGCTTTTTTTCAGACATGACTTGGATGAGGTGGTCACACTACATTGAAATACACATTTATATAAACAGACACTTAAAACTCTAGACAAAGATTTGATCTTATCTACAAAATTATACATGATATAATGTATATATTGTAACATTTTAGCTATATAATGATTGAAGCCAATATTTTCTAATGTAAAATGTCAGATTTAGCAATGTTTTACTATGAGTTGCTGCTTGCACCCTATTTTAATAATTGTGTTTTATCTTTACCTTGCCTTGTTTTGATCTTTTACTTTAAGGAAGTCTTTTGTAACATCTGGTCAGGGAGACAGATAAAAACTAGTTTACTGGCTAATTCTGGCACATTTACAGAAATGTTTATTAATATGCATATCATATAAATACATAATAAATAAACCTGGTTGGGAACAGGTGTTCCAGCCTTCACAGAAAGAGATAAATCCCCTCTCTGGCTCTAACCAGCACTCTATATATGTAAAAAAATAATTCTAAATAATTCTGTTGAAATTAGAGATTAAACACACTGTGAGTTTGGGATGAAAGGACTGCATCAACGTTCTGTTTTTAATATGCTCTATACATAAATCCCTTGCTGGGTGCCAGGATAGCTCAGTTGGTAGAGGGGGTGCCCATATATAGAGGTTCACTCCTTGACGCAGCGGGCCAGGGGTCAACTCTGACCTGTGGCCTTTTGCTGCATGTCCTCCCCCCCTCTCTCACTTGTTAACCAGAAACTCTCTGTAGCATCTTTGAACTTTTTGTTACTTGACTTTTGGTTATTTGTCATTAAGGTTATGTCACTTTGCATAGAATACAAAAGATATCAACTTATATTAATAGGGCTTTTACAGAGAAGAGAGTCAAAAGCATAGGTTTGGTTTCATAAGTGCAGTGGTAATAATAAAGTCAGGGGTTTATCAATCAATCAATAAATGACTCAGAGAATAATGAAAATCTGCATTTATGGCCTGTGACCCTGTTGAAGACAAGCACTGACAAGGTAATGGATGGTTGATATAATAAACATTTGGTTACAAAAAAAGATAATGGATGGTTGGATGGATGGATTTACAGCAGTCAAATATAATCGAAAATAACATGCTGATGAAATTGGTAACAGTGCTTTCTGTTATAGTGTCATAATTGGAAATGTAATGTCACTTACTGTATTATTAATGCTAAAACCCAAAGTTGTTACATTCATAGAGACGTGGTTGTATTAGATATAGAATCATGTTGATGTGTGATTTTTTTTAAAAAAGTTTTCAGAACATGAGAGAGTGGAAATCACACCATTAAAGGTGTGATAGAATGCAAAACCGATTTTACCTTGTCATAGGTGAATAACGACAGTTCGGTGGGTAAATAGGACATACATAAAAGCTTTAAATCCCATTGACATGCCTTTCCTCTGAATATCTCACATTTTGAAACTGCCGCTGAAAACGGGCGAATCCCAACAAAGCCAAAAGATGACGTCAGGATCTTAGAACCATTAGCTTTGTCACGCCCATGGACGTATTGGGAGAACGGTCCAGCCCCAACATTTACACACAGGCCACTGACCTGAGACCAGCTCCTAATGTTGCTGGCGTTAGGTTGATTAGATGTCCGACTGAGAACGCGACGGACATGGCTGCTGTTTATAAGGAGATCCCAGGGAACTTTTCCCCCAAAGACAGTTTTCAAAACTTCTGACAATTTAAAGCAGGATTTGCTAAGCTGCGGTTGCTGTTCCGACTGTCTGGTCATCCCAACCACAAGCTGTAAGTATGATTTCGTCGCTAACAGTAACATTAGCAATGCTAACGTATCCTGTAGCTAGCATAGGCTGAATGTGTGTTGATAACTGTAATGGCAAAGGGGCTAACGTTTCATTTTCCTAACTGTTCCATTCGAATAAATACCCTGTGTTGTCATGTTGCTCCATCTATAGTTCACGATGCATGTTTGTCCACTTTGGCAGGCTAATTTTTATGGTATTTCAGCAAGAAAGCTAACTGCAGCTGAGTAGAATCCTGATAGTTTGGTTGCGAGCTAGCGTTAAGCTGTAACGTTACTCAGCTAGCTAGCTAGCTATAGCATCCCGTTAGCTTCGACAACAGAACTGGAAACGTTATCATTTCATATGATATCGAGTCAATCTCGTGAAAACGGTGTGTATATAGACGGCAATGTATTGATTTGCAGTTTTTTTTTATTTCAGAGCACATCACAAGAAAGTCAAGACACGAAAGATGCAGCTTGCTAAACAGATGCTTCCAGTGTGTCATCTCGGGGGACACAACTGTCTCATAAGACATTAAGACCTCACATATCATACAAGGTAACCTTTCTACTTATTCTTACAAAACCAGACGTCTTATAGTGTTTGTGTAGCATTGTGACTGGGTAGGATTTAGCAGAGCAGTGTTATCTAATGTTACCATGATGAGTGAGTGACTTTTATCAAATATGTGAGCCATTCCCAACACATTAGTGAACTATTTCTAGTAGGAATAGAACTATTCCTCTGGATTATCATGATTGGGATCTCAATCAATGCATTTCCTTTTGTGGGGGAGGCTGGTGAAAATAATTTGGACAAGGGTAGGATGTGTTTGTATACAACAGGTTGACTGAATGTTAGACTGTGTGTTGAAGATGCCTTTTGGCAGGAGTACACCCCTAGGAACTTGTCATACAATACAAGTCTTTAGAAAAGGCAAATGTGAATGGGGGACAAATTGTCTGCAGAAACAGGTTTTGTTCAGTGAAGGAGTGAGACATGAGCAATAGTCTAAAGACATCAGGCCTAATTGCCGGCCATCTAAATGTAAATCATTTCAGTTTTAAGCTGGTCTAACTGTAAGGCACTTGTACCATCACTGGTTAGAGTACAGCTTTGGCACAGCTTAGAGGTTTAGCAACTGCTTTTGCTGTGAGTTAACTGGAGTATTTTGCTTGTTGTGTGTAAAAGGTAATACAGTTATGTTACAAAATGTATGTTTTTTGTTTCAGGTTGTATCTTGCAGCCACAACGGAAGACAGCCAAGGGGAAACTAATGTCCAGACATCTGTTCCCAAAGGCCAAAAGGGGAGGTTACACCGTCAAACAAGTGAAGACGGAGCCAACAATTTGTAAGTTTAAATATTTTTTTTTATTACAAACAAAATAAAAATGTGCATCATATAGGCACTAAAACTTTTCACACACTTCAAACAACAAATCTGAATGTGCAATGGTATAGGTGCTAAAAATGACTTTTCACACATAACAGGCTATGTCTTAGACCTGATGAGACTGGTGTTCGAGGAGATCATCCATCCCCCTTCCTTATCTGGAAGCAGTCCGGCAGATTCATGGGCCCCAGGACCTGTGTGCTCAGCTCGACAGGCACCCAACCCGACATACTGCCCTGAAGCCTCCAGAAACTCCCTCCGTATACGCAGCACAACACAAGAGGGGATCACGACACGGACACTTCTACCAAGAAAACCCAGCACCAGCTCACCAAGTCCTATAGGCCATGTGTCTGCATTGCCTGCAAAGAGAACAGGGTGTAGTGGACAACCACATTTTTTATCTTTTAGATTTCAGAGTAATGATGATTGTTTTTAAACTAAATAAAGTTTTTCATTTTGTTGTCTTGATAATACTGTGTTTTTGTAATAATGCTGAACCAATAATCATGGGTATGTTATAGAACTGCTAACAGTGGTATCAAATTGGCCCTCACCTTTCCATCCCTCGATTCTCAACTGGCCATGGTCAACTCTGTAAATATTCATGCATTTTGCAAAGAATATTATTGAGGACACCGGATGAAGGCGGATGGTGAGTCATACAGGTTATCTCCTCAGGAACCTGGTCATTCTTTCATGACCTGTAAAAACAAACAAGACTTGTTGTTATTTCATAATGTTAAATGAGCAGAAAGCATAAAGTAGCTTGAGTTAATTAATCTAGTTTTAGTTACCTGAGGTATTCATTGGCAACATATTTTCTCTCTCCTGGGGCATTGTGCACAGTTTCCAAAGAAACACCTGCCAAGGTAAGATGGATGCACGTAGTTGTAATTTTACTATTACACATGTTAAGAAGGTAATATCTCAAAGTCAGATCTAATCAGCAGGATAGTACTCCAAGATAACATTTGACCTACTGCACAGGCGAGAGTAGTATAATAATGCTTTGGCGTAGCTACAAACAGAAATAGTAGTCTCCTGTCCAGCTAAATGGACGTCCTGTTGTAAGATTACATATTACTACTACTGTTAAAATATTTACGTAAATCATAATCACAATCAGAGACTGTGTTGTGAGCAGCTCTATGAACTAGACATCTTGACTGAACGTCTTAAGTAGTAAAATATTTGTCCGTGTGCACATTAACTTATGTTGCTTACGATACTAAAAACAAGGCTAATACAAAGTTATTCTTAGGCTACAACACTGACGTGGGAGTATACACTAGTGTAACAACGGACGGCAAATGTTGGGTGTTGAAAATGAAGTAAATGCTAAATGACCAAACTTACCAGTCTGAAGAGTAATTCAATCTACTGGCAAGTGGCTCCTCTACATCAGATCCTTCCTCTGATCTAGGCTCAAACAGATACCGTTCAACAGCTAAAGTCTCCATCTCTTTCTGTGCTTTGTCAGCAGCACCAAGCTCGTGTGCACAACAACAATCAGCGCGCAGCTTATTAAATATTCATGAGCAGACCATATAAGGCAGAACACCTCTCGTTTCAAGACAGCGTCATTTAACAGGGTGGTGTGAGGCCAAGAACAGCAAAGCAACATTTTTCAGCCCACAAATGTTACATACCATGCAGAAGACCTCAAGGAACAGCGTGATATACTCCATACAACCATTCTATCACCCCTTTAAGAGTGTCACAGTTTTGAGAAACTATACATTTTCTCTACTTGGATAAATTAAATTGGTCACTGCTGTCAAATAAATTCAGATTCAGATTAGTTTACTGCCATTCAAGCATGTTAAAAAGATAAAGGAATGGAACTTGTTACTAGGGATGAGCGAGTACAGCATTATCTGTATCTGTATACCACATGAATTATCTG
>NW_022605578.1:1864057-1864201 GCF_008692095.1 Etheostoma spectabile | reverse complement strand
ACCCGGAAGTGGGTCAGGTTCTCTTGAAATGGGCGGGGCTTTAACCGGTATGTTATTTTGCAATTGATATGGGTTGATCAAAAATGTTTATATTTATTGCTGATTTGAAAACTATTTACATGACAGCATCGAGCTTCAGATCAA
>NW_022605578.1:1863856-1863946 GCF_008692095.1 Etheostoma spectabile | reverse complement strand
TCAGTATAACTTTCTTTTTTTAACTTTTAATTTTTTTATGATCAGTGTGATTTTTTTTTGTTTTTGGTTCTTTTTTATTTCCACACCAGG
>NW_022605578.1:1859736-1863846 GCF_008692095.1 Etheostoma spectabile | reverse complement strand
TGTGTGTGTGTGTGTGTGTGAGTGTGTGTAAGAGAGAGACACAGAGAGAGAGGTGGCGGGGGGCAGCTGAAAGTTAATAAAAAAAAATCTCCGATGGCAGAGACTCAACGGGAGTTGCATTTAAACCAAGCAGCATGTCTGAAACACACGATTCACAGAAATTACTGGTTACTATGTAAGGACTACCCACCCCACTTCTGAAATCTACTGGTTACTATGTAAGGACTACAAACCCCACGTTCACAGAATCGTCTACTGGTTACCATGTAAGGACTCGGCAACACCCTCGTTCACCAGAAATCTACTGTTACTATGTAGGACTACAAACCGAAGTTAAAACAAACAGAAGCTAAAGAAACCCTAACGTTAACGGAACAGTCCGCAGACCCGAATTAATGACGGAGGGGAGGAGAGAGAGAGAGAGGGGAGGAGAGAGAGGAGGCCAAGGGAGAACTTTCTCCATGTTCTGTGTGTGTGTGTTGATCCGAGCGGTTTGTAGGCGGGGGGGGGGGGGGGGGTGCTGTGATGTTCACAGAAACTGCTGCCGCCATTGGACGCTAATTCAATCGCGGGTCAATCAATTGACTCGATCTTGTGTCTCTTATGTATGTAAAGTTTATTTCTATCTTTACAGCTTCTTTGACAGGCGACGTCAGAATCAGTTGTCTGGGTCATTAGCAAGCCAAAGGCCACTATGGTTATAACTAACTAAGTCTTGAGGTTACAGCTGTCGCCGATGTTGGCTGTGGAGAGGAACTAAGACGCCAAGAAAAAGCAACAGAGATTGATAGGATTTGTGCACCTGAGATGTAAACGGAGCTGGGGAGGTGTGCGGTACTATCGATGTCATGCACAAAAATGGAAAAACGGACGCAGAATGCGTCGAGTCGAGTAGAGGCGAGTTGAGGCGAGTCAAGTCGAGCTGTTACCAGCAGTGAAAAAACGCCATTAGTCTCCCCCGCTCCTCACATACTAGTTGAACCCACCCACCACCACAAGCAAATTCTCAACCAGTGAAAAACACTGGTTCATACCAGACCAGTTCCATTTGCCAGTAGACCAGTTTCTACTCCATATTTCAACAGGACCCAATACTGCAGTAAAAGGAGACATTGTCTAGATCCACAACTTGTGGGATTGCTCTTTTAGGCCGGGTGTCCTTTACCTTCCCCTTTCTTTGTGTTGTCATTTTAAACTCTGGTGGATTTCTGAGGACTATGGTTACCTGCTCCTCAGATCTCTGCAGAGTAAATCCAGACAGCTAGCTAGTACATCTGTCTAATCTGAGTTTTCTGTTGACTGACTAAAACAACTTTTGAACATACACGTTCCACCAAAACAAGTTCCTTCCTGAGGCACCAGGGCTCCGCTTAGGACTGCCCATGACAATTGGGATTGGTTTAAAGACATGTCGATAAACCTGAGCATGTTTTTCTCCAATCCCAGAATGCTGTGTGGACTAGCCAGATCCTCCTTGGGTATAAGCAACACTTTTAGCGTGTATGGAGCCAACATATTTTCACATGTAAATCAGTAAACTGTGTTTATTTCAATCAAAACAAGAGTTGTGGTTGTTGCAAAAGTCAAAAGACAACCCAAAACTGCTTTTCATAGTTTTATTTTTTTTCTGATTTGAATAAAGTGTATTTTACGATGCTAAAATGACTGTTTATTTACATGCAGTCTGTTGGGTTTAGTGAATGCAATTTAACGTATGGTTTTATATTTTAAAAAGTATCTTACTCTTTACCAGAAAGATCAACCTCCTTAGAAATCCTTTCCATAATGTTGTCAGACACTCAGAATATTAATCTGAGCCCGTCAGTGGCAAAACAAGCACTTTGGTGAAGGTAAATAGAAGCTGGACAATTGCCCTGTTAACTTACATTGTAGCTTGTTTTGCTGCTACAGACTGCAGCAATCTCACTTAATACTGGACAAATGTCAAAGATTGTTGTTCCCATCTGTCACTTAGAAACAAGAACATAGAAAAATAAGGTCCAGGTTGAAAAACAGGTAGTTACACTTTAAGAAAGTGAACTTGCATTGATTATTAACTGTAAGGAAAGATGAAAAAGTTGTCTTCAAGATACTTCAGTTTCTTGCCTTTTATCTTTTTCCTTGCGTCCTCTGTCTAATCTGAGGTCAATCAGTGTCCCTTACTCTTAGGTCTAAATTTGGTCAAGTCTCTTCCCTTTTGGTGGCTCAGGGTCTCTCACTGTTTTTCTTTAGAAAAAATACTTTATGTTCACATCAAGAAATAGAAAATGTATTCCAATTTTACCATCTTCTCTGAGCGAGCTGAATTTTCCAACTGTTCTTCAGATGACTCCCCGATTTGGAGTGCTGCCTCGGGTAAATGTATTCCTTTGAGGGCAAGACATGTATTCTATATCCAAGTCCTATTCTCATCATTTTCTTTCCCCCCCTAGTAATAAAACATTATTCATGAAGTGTTTCCCTGGAAACTGGTGATGCCATGATAGAAAGATCGTGTATGTGTGTCACTGCAGAGGACGATTAGAGCATTCCTGGGAGTGGGTGTTTCAGGATGAGTGTTCACATGCATTCGCATTTTTGAATGTATGGGATTGTACGTGTGTATCTGTGTGTGCGTGTGGTTGTGTGTGTGTGTGTTTCTGAAGGCAGTGACTTGTATTCCTTCAGAGGCAGGGCTGCCAACACTTGGAGGGTTGCTGGCTCAATTCCCAGAGACCCTGAAGGAAAGGCACCTATTGATGGATTATAAACTCCCACAGTGCTTTGCTTCCTGTGTGCACAAAGCCCGCCAAGTCTGCAACCTCTCTGAGCCCACACACTGGTTTGGAAACAGTGTTTCTCTTTTCTTTATACATCTCCTATGACTTTATGTCTTGTAGTTTAAAATAGTGTTTATCTCTACAGTTTCCCTTTTCCCTAATTGCCTCCTTGTGTTTAAACAACTAGCTAGATAGCTATGTATCACATGTGCGGTATTACGGATCCCATGTAACTTCTAGGCAAGTGCTGCCCTACAAAGCAGCTCAATTGGTTGGGGTTAGGCATTGACCTTGAGTGGTTAAGGTTAGGATAGCCAATTGGTCAGGGGACAGGACCTGAACAAAATCAGGTTATGCAACCTTGCGTAAGCATCGACGTCTGGCCAAAAGTAATGTATGAATGGTATTGAAGGGCGGTTCTTGCCTAGAAGTTGCATGGGTTCCATAATACCGCATCCCTTACAGTAAGTTATTTAAGTACCAGTTTCAGTACTCTCAAGTGAGGGCCATGTTACAGCCTACAGCCAGAGACAGAAGGCTACGTTTTGTAGCCTTGCTTGCTACTGTGATGCAAATATAGTGAAGTCCATTATTGTATTATGCATGAGAAACTCCTTATTTTATTACATTTTAACTTCTTCAAGGAAAGTTCCCTGTTTTCATGCATTGTTGCTGAATATGATCTGACAGCTCGTAATACACATGCACTCTTAGCAATCTATGTATAATTTAATAAATAAAGTTGAATGCCCTGCAAAACAATATTAGTCATGTTTGTAAGTGTCACTCGTGCTGCTGCGGTACTCATCCGGGACAAAGATGACAGTGATAAGTAGGGCCACACAGAATCTGCAGACGCAGAATTCTGCAGTTTTTTTTCACAGATTCAGTAAGGTCTGGTGACAAGTCTGGATACAGACAGGAGGTTGAACCATAGATACACGTAGGTACCAGATTGGCCGCTGCTGTTTATTAGAGCGATACGTCAACTTGCCTGTCATATTGGTCAGGACGTGATATGCTTTCTAATGCATGTACTGTATGTCTATCAAGACAGGAGGTGTTAAGGACGGTGGTTTGACCCCGAACACAGAGAAACATACACGGACAAAAGGGAATGGTTAACACAAAATATATTTAATGAAAGTTTAGTTTGTTTAGTCACCAAGGAATAAAAAAAACCAAGGCAGATTGGCGCTGGGGCTGGATTGGGGCCGAGGCAGGCAGGTAGTGGAATGTCCAGGTTTTCCTTTCAGAAATCCCAGTTGAAAGGCTTGAGCTTGAATGAGCTGGCGGAACAGCAAACCACTGAAACTCGCAAATTAAAGCAAATATCACGGAAACTTGAGAA
>NW_022605578.1:1836605-1859726 GCF_008692095.1 Etheostoma spectabile | reverse complement strand
TCCACCAAACTGGAAAATTCTCGTTTAATCTGGCAAGATAGTCTCAAAACGTACAGGAAGGCCCTCCGTAATGCCAGAGCAGCGTACTACTCGTCATTGATAGAGGAAAATAACCGATGGCTAAGGGTAATCCATTCTTCATGTCCTTTGTTTTAAACCCAGTGACCAAGTGTCAGTGGTTTTGACGTAGGGATTCTAGCTGGATACTAGGCGTATAATTATTACCGTTTATAGCCGCTTACGAATAGGGGTAATGTTCACGCTTTGAAATGCCGGTTCGGTTTATCTTTATATTTCATATTTAGGTTCACAATAAATTGTGGGTCCAACCTATTTGGGTTTGCACACATTTTTCAAGTGGTTGAGTCTTTCCCGACAGCTTTTGAGCGCTTTCCTGAAGTTTGGTCTTTCTTCAACATTTTTCAGAATCATATGTAAGTGAGAAGACTTATTGATGGCTTACATGCAATAAACAGTCAAAGATATTTGAGTTTGCCTGGACAGAAAAGAGCAAGAAGTTGGTCGAACTCTTATCCTTCAGACCTGGTGCCCTTACCTGTCCACGGCATTATCCTGAAAAGTAAAAAGTGATCTTTCTTTATCACTAGCATCGGATTTTATGTCATTCGCAGCGTATATTACATACAATCTTCTTGACTATTATAGATAACGTCTCTTGATGATAAATCGATGACTGACGACACTCTGCTCTGTGTTCACGGTCTAGCGAATGTCGTCGTCATGTAAGGGAGGAGTAATAGTTCTTCATCGCGAGTCAAGAGTGGTGACCCACTGAGTCGCATCGCTTCACTGGTTGTGAGGGCGCTGTTTGAGGATGCGAGTGGAGCGACTGTATGAGGTGCTTTCCTTTTATGCCGCGGAGTCGGCCGTCGGGTTGGGTGTCGAGCCCTTTAGACGAGTATAGAAATGCGTTTTAGCCATCGTTGTGCTGTTTGAGATCAAGGATAATCTGTAACATTCAAACTTGAGGTTTTTGTCCTGAACAAATGATGTTTGAGTAGATTGACCTGGGTATGCGCCAGGGTGTATGTTTTACAAGCTTTTTTAGAAATATATAACCAGGCGGATCAAGAATTGATTGTAAAGCCTTTAGGCTCAGGGGTGAAAACTGTGATCTTTTGGAACAGTATTTGCTGTTGTGGTATCTGAGTCCAGCATGCCAAAATAGTCGGACCCACACTAACTTTCAAAACTATATGGCGCAGTTGTGATAAAATTGACGATCCTAGTTAGCTAAACCCTACCCTTAAAAATTTATCATGGAGTGTTCCAATAGAGTAGTCTTTTTTGTGAGCACCTTTATGGTTTTGTTTTACTTCATTTGAACCAATAATGTGAATGATGCAGTTAGGTTGTATGGAAAAATGCCCAACCCCTCCCCACCAGTGCTGCCAATCACAAAGTTGGCATTAGATCGAAGGATTGGATTCATTTTTTTTCTTGCACTGGGGGGGACAAATGGATTGATTGAGGTATAGTTGACAGAAGTTACTATGTAATACGTGGTAAGTTTGGTCGGATATTTAAAGAGCATGTGAAAGCCTAGAAAACTGTAACTTTTGCTGTCTTAGTTTCGCTGGAAGATGACCCTTGGTAGCTAGATAATAACAAAAGTAAATAAAAAAGCGTGGTTCTTCTGGCACCACTTGCGACTGCAGTTGTCCATTGCAAAAACTCCACCGCTCCGGTTTAGATGCCCCAATTCAAGGAACAGGTGAGGGGTGGTCTAATCGAGTGTCAATCACTGCTCCGAAACACGCAGTTCATAGAGTTCCTCCCTCCCCTCTTCCCCAGCGACATGCAGCTGCTAGATCGGTTTCCTCACCTTCCCCTCTTCACACGTGCTCTATCGGCACAGCCCTCCCTTCTGGGGAGAGGGCGCTGATGAGACGTTTGGGCTTTAGTGGAAGGGGGGGCGGGAGAAATTACGTCAATGTTCCCTTTTTTGGCTAAGTGTCGGATCTTTGACACAAATTGTCTATCATGAATGACTATTAGCCCTATATACATCTTATTCCATGAATGAGGGTTTTCAGAAAAGTAATGATCCCAGGCCCAATGTGGGTTTAATTTTGGTGGCCAATTTCAGTAAAAAAGCAAAGCACTATCTTTCTGTTGTCGTGAATCGTGCGGCTGAAAGAGAGATTGAGATATCCTTAGTTTGATTTTTTCCATGTATGGGCTATTTGAGAATCAAGATTGATATTTTAGCATTTATAATACATTTTTTTGGCAGGTCTAATGCCTAGGTGCTAACATTCTTCGGTTTTCGGTCTTTCTTTTTTATAATAATAAATAAATAGACTGAGTCAGCTAGAATAGGAGATAGATGTGTTAAATGTGCTCTTTTTTTGGCGACATAAGTACAATACCAAAACCATCATACAACAATACATGTGAGCTTTTTCAACAGACTTTTCATCTGAGAAGAACAAGAGTGTACTCTCAGCTAGTGTACAACAAGATGCGGAACATTTCGTCTTTAGGGAGTTGAAGTCAAAAGAATGACAAAGCCTCCTAGCAACAGGAATAAATGTTCATGAATCGTTAAGAGAGAGCATGCGACCACCATTTCAAACTATAGTCGGACAATTACAACATTAGAGTGTTTGAATAGTTCAGTGATGGTTTTGACTTAGGCCACACAAGCATTAAAGGACTTTCAACTTGGAAGTTAATGCCAAGCAATTCATCATTGTGGACCACTCATCTCAACATAACAAAGTGCATAACAACGCAGAGGATTGTAAATGTGACAGCTGATGTGTTGACTGAGAAGTCTGTGTGTGGGTTATTTGTGGTGCTCTGTTAGATCCTAGCAGCAGATCAAAAGCAACAAAATCAGAACACACACTACTATCATCAACGATGAGCACTCTAGTGTCAGTGTTGTGTGTTGTGATGATAATTTCCTCATTGTGCTTGTTCTCCATCTTGTGATGTAACGTCTGTGTGGCCGTGTGCGTCCCCCCCATGTAGACATTATAGTTGCATTTCATATCACTGGATTGCATTTTCTGTTAAATGAAAGTTGCTGTCACAATGGAAGAGTGTTACGCAAACGTCGCACCAAGTTGCTTTCATACTGTCAACATCTGCATAGATTGAAATAATCTTCACACACACAGTACTTTCTTTGACAACTGGTGCAATAATTCATGTAAATCTACAATGTGATCTTAGAAGTACGATAGGTGGTACTTCAGTCAGAAGTTCTGTGTTGTTCCGTGCTGATACCACAATTGCGCGGGACCATTTCGGCAGTTCGATGACTCGTGTTATATTTTTTTTGTTTTTTTTTTTTTTTGTTTTTTGTTTTTTTTTTTTTTTTTTATTTTTTTTTCTTATTTTTTTTTTTGTCGTTTTTTTAGTTTTGCTTTTTTATTTTTATCGTTTTTTATGATCCACATTGCATTAATGCACATTAAAGGACATTCCGGGCGATTTTCAATCTATGTTAGCTTCTGTTTGTGTTTGTTAAGTGTGTTAGTTGTGTGTTCTAGTAGATGTAGAAAAACTATAGAACCATGTGTTATCCTTCTGGACGGCTAACAGGGCAAGTTTTAAACATGTTTGCAGCAGTTCAAAATGTCATTAAAAGTGCTTACCCATGTGCAGGGATTCCTTATGAGGTGAAAACACTTGAATCGGACTGCAGGACAGTGAAAGAAAGCCTGAAAGGTTGCTAATTCAGCTGTGCTATAGTCCGTGTAAGGATCGCAATTAGTGAGCTTAGGGACCGTCTACAAACTACAACACAGAAAGAGATAAAACTAAAATATGAGGTATCAATTTAAGTTATTAAATAAGGTAGTGGCTTCCAAACTACCTAATATAATCGTCTCATGCTAGTGTACTACAGCACGTACTTTTAAAAAAAATAAGCATTCGCTTTTAAAAATATGGTTCTATCTATGTACGGTCCTAAAAGCACGCCTACAGTATCAACAGAAGTAACACACGTTCATGCCTTTTTCACATCTATGCAGTCAGATTCACTGTGTTCCTTCAGAAGGAATCTCTTCACTGGGTAGGCATTGTTATGTAAATGTGAACATGTTAGAGGCTGAAACATTTTTAAAAACTGCCCTGTTGAGCTATTTTGGGGTGCAATCTAGCAGGAGATAACTCGGTTGTAGGCAGCACCGAGTGTTTTTGTTTTCCTCTCCTGACAGGACTCCAGAGTTTAAAAACAACAGAGCTGTGTCGGGAATCGACCAGAATTCTCCTTTAACGCACCTGTAGTTTATCACGTGACACGACAAACAGGAAAGGTGGAGAGTATATCATATGTCTTACCGTCTAAGTATTTCAAGGATGGTGCAGGACATGAAGAGTTGGACCCCCTATGGACCCTGTCCAATTCTGGAATTGATGATGGTGATCATATCATTAAAACGGAATAAGTTTGGAACGGCCATACATAGTGAAATGAAAACTACAAAAGTTACACACTGGACCTTTACGCAACGTTCATCAGGTTCTAAAATTGACACTGAGATCCATTAAAGACTAATAGTAGAAAAAGGGTAGGTAGACGGAAACATAAGTAACGACACAACATCTAGTGCTATTAAACGGACAAAATATTAGCAACACAACAACAACAGTGCAGTGGAACTGTAGGATCTATCCTCTGTATGCAGTACATCAGTGGCTCTTTATCATAGGAACAAATGAAGCATTATTAAACATCAACTGGATTTGAGAAGTATGAAAGATAATTAACCGTGGGTGTGTGTGGATGTGTGTGTGGGCGTTGTTGTGCGTGCATGTGTGGGTGGGTCCGTGCGTGCATGGTGTGGTTCCAACACTGCGTTTTAATGTGTGTGTGGGCCACACAGATGTCTGTGTGCAACGTATGTAATGAGTCTGTTTATATGACGGTAGTGATTGTATGGAAATAAATACAAGAGATATTTGCATAATAAGTAATGGTAAGAGAAGTCTGGCTGGGGATAAAGTGTAAGTATTAGGATTCTGTTGGGCTATATTCATTCCAAGAGTTTTGTCATGTGTCATCTTCTCCTACACTCATTCTCATCTTGCCACCTGTCTGCAGGGGAATTTTAGAGCACATTTCTTTTTTCTCTCGCATTCACTATCACAAAACGTCTCTTCGCAGGATGTCTCTCCCTCTTTCACCAATTTCAACTGTATACCGTCATGTCTTTGGCGTGAAGATTCTTTGACAAGGTCATTGGTAGTCTCATGGGAACTTTTATTAACAAACCCTACACAACTTTTGTTTGCTATACCAGCTTTTCTTAGTGGAGGTTTCCTGTAATCTTTACTAGTATTATTATTATATTATTATAGTTCTTATCAATCGTTTATTATATTATTATACTATATTTATTATTATTACTTATTATTATCTATTCTATATTCTTCAGTCTGAAATTCCAGCTCCTGCTTCGCTCTCTGTGAGCTGAAACTTTATTGGTATTGTGGGTAATCCTTAATCAATGATTCAAGGATTATAGGCGTTCGTTGTACTCGGACCTGGGATTACCAAGTGCAAGTCGGAAGACGCCCCCTGAACTCGGACTTTTCGAGCTGAAACTCGCTGCAACCAGCCGAGTTGCCCCAAGCGCAAAATCCACCATGCTGCGCCTGTGCATCACCAGTTTTGCAAGCTGTTAGAAGACATCAGTTCTAATCACTTCTGTGTTATTTGTATTCCTAATCAGTCGTACCCACATACTGGTCCAACTGTCTATCGTGGACATGTTGCTACGCTGTTGTATGCACAATAAATACAACGTCATGTGAATGAAACATTGAAAATGAAAACATGAAAAATTCGACTTGTATGGAACACATTCAAACACGGTGTGTGATGTCATCCCAGCGACCTCTAGCTCACCCATGAGGGTGCGCCCATAGGGCGGAGTCCTGGCGCGGCCCGGGTTTGAGCAATCCTATGGCCCTTTGCTGCGTTTCATCTCCCCCACTCTCCCACCTTTCTGTCAATACACTGTCCACTATCAAAAACAAACTAAAACACTAAAAAACTAAAATGTTGTGTGAGCGAAAACCTGATTGGACAGGATGTAGTCTAGGATTTACCCTGCAGAGATCTGAGGAATAGGTACCATAGTCCTCAGAAAATCCACCATTAAAATTCTAACACACACAAAGAAGTGGAAGGAACATGGAAAAATACAAATGCGCCATAGCCATCTCTAATGTGAAGTATCATTAGGTTATAACTTACTTCCTGGCAAACCACTGCTCTAGTGGGTTGGTGTGATGGAACCCATTAGAGTTTAATAATACGCATCTGTGCTTGCGAAAGAATAAAAACTGTTACTACTTGTTGGCGACGTTTGAATCGTATAGTGTTGCTGACTCGATATCTCAGCACCACACCCTAAGGAGAGTCGAGATACCGTTGGAAAGAACTCTCAGTGGACAACCTGAGGCCTTCCACATATGTGAAAATTGTACGTGTTTGTATTCAGTTTAAAAAGGAAATTGTTAATCATAAAAAAGGACACCTCTCTGTGTAAACCAACTAACTCCCCAGTCCTTCGACTTCTGAATCAGGTCACCTGGTAGACAGCTAAGTCCATTCTTTTATGCTGTCAGAAAGACAGTGATGGCCTGTAGTAGATGAAATGTTCCCAGTGCTATGCGACCGCTGATGTCTATATTGTTGATTCATTCTTTTGCTTCATATAAAACTAGTGATGCTGGACAGAAACCTCTCCAGTGTTTTACCTAAACACTAAATTTGGTGCGGGCAACATATTGCCACATAAAAAGAAAAAACCAAGACACACAAGAGTATTTCCCACTGAAGCCTTTCCTGTATCGTACGGGCAGGTCCGTGAGCACTTCCCGGGCGTCCTCGCCCCTGTCTAGTCCCAAACTTAGGCAGTGGAAAGTTGCCTCTGTGATGCCACTGCAAGAGCGCTACTGGACGTGCAGCAAGGCACAAACGCACACACAGACAGAAAGCAAAGAACAATCAAATAATCTTTGAAGAAACTGGCTTCAAGTTGTGGTGGAGCCAACCAACAGTCCAGTGGCACTGGGCAGATTTCACCATACATTTAGTAGGTGGCACTTTAGGAGATGTAATTTAGTTGGTAGAACCAGACATGGTAAGTCAACGAGGCTCTCTGTCTATATTTCTCAACCATAACCATCAAACATGTGCCTCTTTTTAGAAAATGGGAAAATCACACTTTAAAAGTATTTGTGTAGAAATTGTCCAAACACACCCACACAACACCCACACACAAACACACAACACACATACTATGACCCAATGGAGCAAGATAAAAGCAACGCATTCATGGATTTGTCAAAGCTGCTTTCTTCTGGTATGTTGTGCAGCTAGTCGTGAGGGTGCGCTTGTGACTCTCTGTGGAATTTCCACCAGTGCTCTCAAGTGTGTGTGTTGTCTTTTTGTCGTGTGTATGTGGTGATGTTGGTAGTTCAGAGTTTCAACACCCCTGCCGGTGCGTTGTGTCTGGCCTCTCTCGTCTTTCTTCTTTGTATGCCTGCTCTTATCTCTGGACTTCTTACGTATGTCATTTTGACTGTTTCTTTTGTTTCTCTTTTCTACTTTCTTTCTTACCCTGCCAATTAGCAATCCTTCTTTACTTGACTCTTTACTTCATCATTGTACTGATGTATAACCAGGAAAATACCCTGAAAAATGTAGCATCGCGTGTACCTTGATGATTACATACAGTGGTTCAAAAGTTTGGGGCAACCCCAGTAAAAATTTGTATTATATGGTCATAAGAAGCCAAGAAAATATGGCGAAAATCTCCAAAAGGCAATCAAATGACGAGATTAGGACATTGTATAATACTGTCACAAAACGTTAAGATTTTATTTCCCGCTTACACTTAAAAAAAAACACGAAAACAAAAATGGCGTTTGCAAGAGTTTGGGTACCCTGAGCAGTAAATTATACCTTGTACTGCCCCCTTTTGGCAAGTCATCCACTGGGAAACGCTGTTTAGCCAGCCAAGACTGCTTTCTCTCTTGTTTGAGGTATCGTACGCATCCATCATCTCCAAAGGCTCTTCAGTTCTTGGAGATTTTCTGGGATGTCTGTCTCGCTATTGCAATTATGCTGTAGGTCAAGAGATGTGAAGGCGCCTGGCAAAACCTTCTCAGGATCTTATCCATTTGTAGAAGCAACCTCCTTTAACTCAGCTTTCGCAGATGGCATCAGTTAGTGTCCAAATGCTGAAATGTATTGCAATCCATTTACTTCTACTCAAGAAATGTTCCTGTGACACTGGTAAAATACCACCCCAAAGCTGATTGATCCCCCCTCCATGACTTAACTGGACTTTCTCTTCCCCCCTATGGTGCAACACGGTTAACCTTAAGGACCTGGAATCTGTGCAATTATACATGCAATATTAAATTTGAAACCATTTGCATCTCATTACAGTGCAATTTTTTTATTATTTAATACTCACATTTCATGTTCATTCATTACAGTGCAATATTGTATTTTGTTAATACGTATACTTTCCACAATCGTATACAAAGCTATTTTACTACCGCACCAAGGGATTATGGACCACCTTAGTATACTGGTTTGACCCCCTTTGCACTTCAGAAGCTTTCTTAATTCTACGTCAGCATTGATTGCAACAAGTGCTGAAAGCATCGTTAATGTTGGCCATATTGATAGATAGCATCTGCAGCTTGATGGGAGGTGTGGGATGCACATATGGGACAAACGCTCTGTCCACCAATCCCAAAATCTCTTATTGGGCTGACGATCCTGGGATGTCGGGGGCCATTATTACCGTGAACTCATTGTCATTTCAAGAAAACCAGTTGAAATTCAGTGTTGTGCCATGGTGCATTTCTCTGCTGGAAGTAGCCATAAGAGGATGGTACCTGTGGCATAAAGGGATTGACTGTTCAGAAAACAATGCTCCGGTAGAGCCATTTGCATTAAAACAAGCCAATTGCACTAGGGGCCTCAAGTGTGCAAGAAAACATCCCCACACCATTACAACACCACCACGCACCTTCCCAGTGTGAACAGATGTCGGCGTCTCTTCACAAAGCTCTGCGCATACCTCGGGTTGTACACTTGGTTATTTCATCAAGTTGCTCTTCTTCACTTGAATCAGTTGGCCATCTCCTCTGACGTCTAGCATCCAACGGCATTTTTGCCACACGGAACTGCGAGACTGGATGTTTTTCCCTTTACCACCATTCTTTTAAAACCCTAGAAATGAGTTGTGCGTGAAAGATCCTCAGTAACTGTAGCAGAATGTGAAATACTCAGGTGCCGCAGTACTGGCACAACAACCGACGCGCGCTCTAAATGCTGACACACCTGTCTTTCCCTTCTGACATTCAGTTTGGAGCTCATGAGTTTTTTGACCAGGACCACACCCTCAAATGCTTTGAAGCAAACTGCCAGTGATTGGTGATAGATAATGCATTAATGAAAATTGAACAGGTGTCCCCTAATGAATCCTTGTAGGTGAGTGTAATACGTACAGATATTTTCTCTCAGGACTACACGTTTAATTTTATATTTATATTCTACATTTATCTTTTATTTTGTGTCCCACTATAAAGGGTTGCTTCAACTCTCACTTGATCACAGGTACTGCACTTGTCTATAATGCAAATAAAGGCATGTCTATTCTATTCTAAAATACGGCATAACGCAACAGTTGTAAAGCGCCCCCTAATTATACGCCAAGTTATGTATCGACAAGGTCAATATCAGCCTAAACACACTGGCCCAGTCTAGATCATCTTGAACATTTGATGGCATTTTCTGTCATTAACACGCCAAGACCAGTCATGAAAGCATGATGAGCATGCTTGAACCCAAAAACCCATGGTTTTCCCCCTGTGATAGTTTACATGGCTGAAGCATAGATGTCATTTCAAGCAACGAACAATTGATGCCAATGTTGCTGTATAAAGCCACGTCCAGGGAAAAGTGGATATTTATTTACGTAATCCGTATAATAGTTTATAACATAAACATTTTTCATACCAATAACAACCATGTCTAAAACCCCCGTTATTGTAAACACACAGTTTTTTGGAGGCAGTGTTAAAAAACGTACACAGCACTGAGGGATAGCAGGACAAATTATGGCACGTGCGGTATGGAAAACATCACTGATGTGTCCCACAATTTAAAGAAAATGTCAAAAAGAAAGTGACCATTATTACGGTATACTACAGGCACATGCTGATTCGTTCATCAACATGTTGTCTGATGCTTAAAACATGGCAGCAACTATACTATCCAGTGTAAAGGAAATACCTGATGTCAGCGCTTCATAAAATTAGATACCGACTAACGTATGCAATTGTCCCTTTAACGGGAGGTGACACTCATTAACAAATAAACAATACAAACAGCAGAAAAGTCAATCCACAGTGAGGGTGTTTTGAGTCTTGGTAGCACCGTACACCCACAAGTACGTGTTACGTTTAGTTGTTTTTTTGGCCTTTCGTTCACTGTTGGTGATGAGTTTGTGATTTTTACAGGTCATCTCAGTCATCAAAAACTTCTATAACCCTTTAGCAATGCACATCTATACCCTGTCAAGACTCAGGGAGGACGTTAAAAAAAAGGGACCAAATTGATGCAGCACGAACCAGAGCTATTGTCTTTTATCCACACAATTCTTAGAAATGACCAAGTAACCAGATTCACGGATCAAAGTCACCTTGCAATGATCTATAGATGTGATCATGAATAAAGGGCCTCTTATATTTTTTTATCGTTTCGAACTCTTATCGTCTTAGTGTAAATGTCATTTTCATGCTCCAGCAGTCTGTTACCCATTTGAGTTGAGTTTCCACGACTTCAATGTGCACTATTCATGCAGCACAGACACTGGTTGAATTCTTTTAACATTTGCTTGACCAGGTCTCCAGATGGACCTTGGAGGTGAGGTTTGGGTAGAACATTGTATCCAGATTGCTGGAGACTTTTGCTTAGATCACTCTGCCAGCACGTACTTAAAAAAAGGTTCCAATTTGTCCCGATATAGTGAATGGCATAAGGGAATCGCTTTGCCCTATGCTCTAGTCTTGTCATAGACCACACAGTTACCAAACGTGAGGAAAAAAGAAGGGTTGTTAATGGCTTACTGTATAGCCGAGCAAGGGCTATGCCATGTGGAGAGAGGTCGCTCACTGATTGCCCATATTTCGTAAAATCCTAGAACTGTGTTGGATCTGCCATTTTGATAGCGTGTTTGTATTAACTAGAGGCTGCGGGCCGCGGTACGGTTAAAAACTGCCCTGGTTAACCTGTGGGGGACTACGACAGGAAACGCGATATTACATTTACATTCAGTTTCCTCCTACTGACAGCACCACATTTAAAAAAAAAAAAAAGACCGGAATTGTCCTTAATGCATCAATCGTTGCACTTTGAGAGAGAATTAAGAGCGAGATCTCGTGATATCTGTTGCATGTACCGCTAAACAGATTGTTGAAATATACATTGAGCATGAAAAGAAATCAACAACCGTTCATTACTTTATTTCACTGTATGCAAGTAGGTCAGAGACACGGGTATAGGGAGCAATTGACAAAAAAATTACAAGTATACGTTCTAACTCTCTCTACATCCAAGGACAAGCATAACACTTATACATTATAAATACTATATAAACATCCATCTGTACATTGACTATTATGGTTGTGTCAAAACATGGACCATAAGCATTTTTTTTTATAGTAAACCGACCGTGTCAAAGGGTGACATCTATTTGAAGGAAAGCATTATTCTCGCACATATTTAAGCCATTCTGTGAGGCAGCAAGGCAAGATGATCTCCAGATAAGTTAAAGCATCACGCACAAACAAACCATCCACAGACCTAGTTTTAGTCTCTAGCCTGATCCATGCAGCAGGCAACAAAAATGAACAGCTCATTGAATTAAAGCTTTACTACTGTGACTGAAACGAGTAACATAATGAAAATAAATTACAATGTTTGTTTTACTTGCCAGCCCCGGCAATCCAGTTCACTGGTTGAAGTTGAACAGACAACTTGTACTCGCTGGACATAAGAGATGTTCAATTTATAGCCGCCTAGCTCCCTTTGATGACTTGGTCCACCCTGAAGTTTGGACTTTATATGTCCCTTGGCTTTGAGAAGAACAGTATAATGCCCTGTTGTTACTTCTCCATCTTGGGCTCGACCATGGATGGAGACCCCAGGCAGCCAGCTGTTACACAGGTTGATTTGACCTGAACATAACATGTTCAGCTAATAATGACAATGAAAGGGGCATTTGGAGCTTATTTTCGATAAAAAGAGTATGTAGTTTGTCGTGTAGATGAGGGAAGCCAACACTATTCATCCCACACTGCAATGGACTTGAGTGCAGTGTGCACTTGAGGCATAGCTTCTTTAACGTAGTAATAGTTACACTATAGCTAACTATATAGCATTACAAACACGTATACATTGGTGTATGATTAACTTCACTACCAAGACGAAAACTAACGTAAAATCAAACAAGTTAATTTTATCAGAACGTCAACAGGAAAAAGACTCTTGAAAAGTTGTTTGGTGTAATGTTGGCAATAAGTTATAAAAATCACAAATCTAAGAATATGGAAAGGATGTGAACACCTATCTTAAGGGCAATATTTGAGAAATGCAATGCATGGAATAACACATTTCAAATGGAACACCATTTGATATGCCATTGCAGAATAAGTTAGATTACTCGGAAACGCCGTTATTTAGAGTGACGACACTACCTGCCATAGCAGTAAATACAACAAGTATTACTGAAAGCATCTGGCCAACCAGCCGTATCACCAGTTCCTGCCTACACTGTTAAATATAGCAGGCTGAATTTAATTCTTAAATCAGGTAAAGTAGCATAGATAAGAAACTATATCAGATAAGGTGTGCTGCTGGGGAATTACATTCCCATTTTGCTTTAAAAAGTACAGCTGTAAAGAGCCACTTAGCACCAACCTAAATAGAGAGGTAGATGGAACTATAATTACAGCTTCCATGTCACCTAACAGATGTAACTAGCTTGTATGTCTGGACAGCTCAGCTAACATGAACAGCTATGGAAAACAAAAAACATATACATGATTTCATGGTAAACCACAGTTATTGCATTAGTTC
The DNA here is from genome assembly GCF_008692095.1 of Etheostoma spectabile. Classification (NCBI taxonomy): domain Eukaryota; kingdom Metazoa; phylum Chordata; class Actinopteri; order Perciformes; family Percidae; genus Etheostoma; species Etheostoma spectabile. The sequence continues at coordinate 1,846,573 of NW_022605578.1, read as the reverse complement.
GTTTTCCAAATAATATGTTATTTATGTACATGCTAATTACATTACCATTGTTATTTACATTGATAAAAATGAGATGTGTCATTGATGAGGACCATAGGGTTTCACCAAAATCAAATGTAGCTATAAGCAACATTGGTGTGGATTAAGCTAGTGTAAACCCCACTTAGCTGTGGTGTTATCAACCTAGTAGTCTAAGAACAGACTGTAAACATGAATATTTGTAGCCTAAACGTTAAGACATGCTGATTCATGGTATCCAGAGTTCTTCCGTATTTATGTTTTCCAGATTATTGTCATTTATGTACATTACACCTATATTTTTTAGCTTCAGCTCAGCAACTCGATTTTTGCTTGTCACTCCCAGTGTTAGCAATCGCTAGCTGTCTGTTAACATGAATGTTTCAAGCCCCAAGAACAAGACGTCACACTTTAAATCCTACCCGTTTTTTCAACATCCACTTATTTTAACTGCTGTCAATCCCGGACAGCATCTTTTTCCCTCTATCCATCCTTCCAAGACGTCAAGTCAGTACTTTACCTGCTCCATCAGCACTCCAAGCAAAAGCCCTGCGTCATGTCTGGTAACTGTTAAGGAAAACATTTATATTTTAGGGAACTCACAAACAAGCAAGAAACCGTTGCTCACGTGCAAAAAAAAGGGAGTGTTTTGTATGAATAGTACAGGGCCAACAGTGGCAACGCACTGCCAACTTAATGAAACACATGCAAATAGACAAAACACAAGCCAAACACTCAAACGCACTGTCTGTAAGTGTCTTGAGATAACTCGGGGGGGGGGCCTGGTTTTGGGGATGTGGAGTTGTGTGCTTCTTTTGCATCCGTTTTCTATTTGCAGCTTGTCTGTGTAATGGTTGTTTGTGTGTGTGTGCAGCGTGGTAGCATATGCTGCACATGTGTATTCAAATTAATGAAGAGTCTCGTAACATGCTGTGTGTTTGTCTATGCATGTGTTTTGTCAAGTTGCAGATAGTCTGCCCTGTTGGGCTATGTACTATAGTTATTATGTTGAAAAGTTAATTTGTATGGACGGGTGAAAATAGTAACCGCTGCCACACATGATACTGCACATATATAGATAGAAGATAGATAAATATGATTGATCCAAAAAATGGAAATTATAGTGTTACACCGCACAGAATAGAAATATAAAAAATACTAACATACAATACAATGAAAATATTTAGGAAAATACATGAACAAAATGTTTAAAATATACAGTTGGATACAATGTGAAACTGCTTAACTAGTAATGTAAAATGTAGAAAAACCACTCTGTACAGGTTGCACTTAGTGCAGGATTGTGATGTCTCGAGTCTTATCCACCAGTGAGGCGTGTTAAGAGTTTATTGTTGTTCCCCCTGTGGGGTGTGGTGGGAGATACTTGTAGCAACAAACTAAGCGTCAGAGCTCATAGCCACATTTCACAGAGGAACAATTGCATCCTGCTACCAATTGCCATCATAGGAAGAAAGATAGGTGATAGCAGTAGAAAAACAAACTGGCGTAGTCTAAAGTGTGTTCTTCTTTAAAGACGAGCCAACATCCAGACGCTCAACACATTATTCTTAGGTATAAGTTAGTAAAAGTACAATGTAACCCTCTCAGCATGAGTCTCCTGTACATAAAACAAGCATGATGGAGGATGCTATGTGGAATACTAGGGATTCATCCCATATAATTGCTCTCAGAACAGAGTATAGCATTTTTTCTCTGCTCCTAAAGCAGAAATTGGCTCTGTCTCCTTGCTGAGTAGTACACTTTTGTATTCGATATAGTCTCTGTGTGCTCCGTAATCAGCAAAATATCTCCCTGCTCCTACCACAACCTCACTTCAGACACACGCTTTTAATAGCAATTTCATCATACATTGGCACTCTGAGTTTTGTCAATTAACATATACACAGAAGCCAGAAGTTTTTCAGAAAGCCGCCAGGGAGTTCTGGCAATTAGTTAAAATGTATGTTAGGCAACTAAAATGTGCCTCCGTATCTGAATCGCCACTAGTTACATTGAAGCAGCAAATAGCTATGGATATTAAGTATCCTCGGGACCAAAGCAGAATCCTGCAATTCTGAAAGTCTTCTTCTGTCAGAAAAGCTATCTGCTTACCAAAAATTCTTACACTGACATCTGACACATTCCCCTAACACTGTGAATTTGTTCCATCAATTCTAGATTGAAGCCCTCTACTTAAAGCAACCTGCCACTTTTCAAAGTTATAGGCTGACCCCACTTAACAAGATTTTACTTCACACTGCTTCTACAGCAGAAGTTAACAGCCTAGACTCTTTCTGATGGCACTTTTTCTTCTATTCCCCCCTTAAGACATCACATGTTACATCGCATGATAGCAGCAATTGAAGAAAGGTACAGTTCAACGTCAGCATATATTTTCCCCACTGAGCAAGAAAAAGCCCTTTGAGCACTAGCTTTTACTGCTGTGACCGGATTCTCTGTCCCTTTCTGAGATAAACTGACACATGCTGGCGGAGTACTGAGGCACCAACTTTCCAACAGCTGTGACTCCATACGATGCCCCATGTAGGTGTTATACAGGTCTCACACCGCACAACACGAGCATGTGAGTGAAGTAGACTCATTAACCATCAGATATTTGAGCTCTGAACCCCCTGATGCTTTTAATCAGTTTACTCCGTTCCTACACATGGTGTAGCCATGCATAATATATTGTCAGATGAGAGGTGTCAATAAATGCCTCATGCTAATTTTGATAAAGTTTTTCACAATTTGAAAGGTTCATAATTTATTTTGGGTGTATGTCCTAACATGTGTCCTTTTTAACACAATCTATGTCCTGGATATCAATATATAGTGAAGTATACCTAGAGTTTCAGTGTGCTTAAGAGCAGTGTGTTCCTGTTTTCTTTTTAACCATAACGCATCGTCTCCTGAATCACTTAAGTCCATGACATGGTGGCTCTTTTGGATGCTTTACAATAAACCTTATAGGTCCCCTAATACCCTGGGGGGCTGACCAACTGCCAACTTACTCGTTGAATCCATGATGTCTCTCTCTTTCTAATGGGGCGGGCAATAATGGGGGAAAACTAATCAAATACGTTGCAAATAGATCATGTATGTGTGCTCCCATGTTATTAACAACAATATGTTGACAAAAACAATGGTAATTTAGGATTCTCTTTTGAAAGTATTTGGCTGTTTCAAAGCAGTAGATAAAGTCTGTTTTGGGAGAACAAGTTGGTAATTAGAGCGTTGAGGCTGCTGCGGGTTTACCGGATAAAGGCTCCTGATTGAACTGTATCATACACCAGATTTAAGTCAATATAGGGGTAAAGGGCTAATCTGGGCGTCAGGCAGTACAGGATTATTGAGCACAAATCTAACCAATCACCAATTTTAAGACCGAATCTTGTCAAAAAGAAAAACAGAGTGGGAAGAAAAGACGATAAAAAGGAAGACAGAGGTATAGTATTGGTCAGGGAAGCCAGTAAGATAAATGAGAAGATGTTCCTTAAAAAGATAGATAGCACACTTTAGTGCACATGCTTCAGTAGTCTCCTATGGCTGCACACACAACACACACACACACTCACACCCACACACACACACACAACCACCACACCACACCACACACCATCTGTCTACTTTATAGCACAACCACAGCACACCTGCACCATGCCCACACACCACACACACAACACACACACACACACACCCGCACACTCTTCTCCTTTAGGCCCCTAAATTCAAAGCAACCAGCATCTCACAATTATCCTTTCGGTAATGTAGCATAATCACAGCCTCTGACCAACAAACACAATTATATCATTTCCTGTTTTTTTTGTTTTTTTTTATGGTCACGCTGAAGTTCCACTCAGGTCTGGTTGTTATTTGAGGAAGTCAGCTTCACTATACGGATCAGAGCTACTCAGCGGACTTCTGTTCCCATGGTGACAGGACATCGACAACTATAGCGCTTTCTGTCCCTCGCTCTCTTTTCTGTTTGAGTGAAAAACCTGATAATGAGCTGATTTAAATCACGATGTGTCACTGTCCCAAAATAAATGGTTTTCAATTCAAATCTAAAAGGCATGTGACAGCTGTGGCTCTGCTGACTTCAAAGCTGGTGCATATGAAACATTCACTCATTTTGAAGTTATGCTTCAATAATACATCAGGAAATAAGCAATTTCACACATTATTAGTGCATTTTTGTCAAACAGAAAACTGCTACAGGAGTTAAAGTTTTTTTCTACAGAATTTGCTTAATTTTTACATAAGAGGTTTGGTTAAGAGATATGAGCTGCAGATATCTCAAGGACACTTTCCGGAATCCACTCCGAGCTAAATGTGCAATCAGCTTTCCGCCCTCTCATAGCAACCAAATAGGAACCACTCCAATATCTCCCCCACATTCTTCCTCTATAAATAAATGTTCACCTAAACATCTATATTCCTTCACACTCTACTTCATCAAGTCATGAATCTATATTACTGTCTATTCATGAAATAGTGTTTTACTATCTATCGTATCTGTCCATACGTATCTGCGATCTGGTAATCAAATGCAGATTACCATGATCCACTTTTAAAGACAGGCTTTCAGGTTCAAGCTAATTCCCTGTTCCCAGGAGTCATCTTGATGCTGTATAAAAAGATAACAGTAAGAAGCACTGACATGTTGAGCACTGAGTTGGTGGTCCTTCTGAAGTTCACAATGCTCTCCACAGTTTTACGCGTTAAGTCCAGGCTCGTGTTATGACCACATCAGAGAGCAGCTCCTAGATAGTGTTACGTAGATCCCGCCCCTGGCTTGTGAAACGCACTCTTCCGCACGCATCTGCAACAGACTTTAACCCGTTTTGCCATAGAGACTCATAGAAAAGAAAGAATTTGATGGATTTTGAAGTAATGTGAAGGAAATGAAAATGCTAAACTAAGCAACATGGAATAAGTAATAAATTCAAAGAGGTAATGTTAATGCTTCTTGTGACTGTCCTGATACGGTGTTAAGCTTTAGCTGCTTGTTGGTCAGGTAAGTATTTTTTATAGTAATATATACGTAAGTAAGATGCCAAAAATCTGGTTGTCATAAGGTATTAAACGGCAGTTCAGGCTGGACTAAGCCCTTGATGGCCATTGAGGCAAGTCAATCCCATCCTCTATATTACTATTTTATTAAGTATTATTATGATTATATTATTAGTATTGTATTAGTATATTATGGGCCTACACCTTTCAGCAACTGTACAGGGATTACAGTTTTTATAATTCATATTTTTTGTGTTGAAAACGCACTTTTTTTTTTTTAAACCAATTACCCTGTATCATAATACATGTTGACATTTGCGCATAACAAACAGTCTTGAACAACGATCGGACAGACCTCCTGTCATGGGCAGCGATTCACGCTCGTTATATTTGTCTCTCTCCTTGTTTGTTACACTGTGTATTGGATCGTATATGTGTTTTGTCCCCTGTGTCTATTGTATCAGTGGTGTGGTTTTGTCCCCACTGGATCTGTGAATTGTTGGTGTGTTTGTCCCCACTGTATCGGTGTAATCTGTTGGTGTGTTTGTCCCCACTGATCTGTGTAATCTGTTTGGTGTGTTTGTCCACTGATCTGTGTAATCTGTTGGATGTTGGCGTCCTCGGCTGGAGTAGGTCAAGAGGCGTGGCTGGTGAGATCTCTCTGCTCAGCTTGTTGGCGATTCGCTGATGCGTACCTGCGTAGCTGTCGCTACTCACTCATCTACCCCGCAGTATATATCCCCTTCCTCTGCTACCAGATCTCGGTTTCCACACCACCAGATGTTGGTAAAGCGGCAAAACTGGTTGAGTATCGTTTTGTTGTTGAGGGTTTGAGTCGTGTTTTGCTAACGTTTAGACAGGGGGTGCGTCAGGGCGTCAGGGCCTTCTCTGCTGGCCCTGTCATGTGTGTCGAAAAATAATACTTCAGTAACGTTACATTATATTCCAGACAGAACATGGTAGTTGGATTTTCCATGTCATTAGACGCAATCACAGTTCTGTGGACCAGCAATAGTAGCATTGCTGTCCTAGTTGAAGCGGTCATTTAACTTGAATAACTTTGAGTGACATGTGTATCAGCCAATCAAATTTGATGTGTAGTGACAGACGCCCTAGGGCCCAGCTGTTGTTGTTGGCACTGCCCCCGTGATATCATCAAAGCTGAACTTTTAGCGGGTTGGGTAGTGTGAAACAGAAGTGAACAGCTATGGCCGTACCTTCCACCTCCTAAAGTCCTGTTTCCGAGTCCTCATGTGCCTTTTTTCAAGGTGATCGTTGGAGAGAAGAAAGAAATTATTTAAGTGGAAGACAACACTCAACGGGATCGGTGACCAAGGTGTGGCAAGGTTTTGCGCGGCACTCACTGAGGGTAACTACAACGCTATGAATGGCTAACAGCAGATATCGAGCCGAAAAAGTATTTTCTGGGTGTGCTTTTAATACCAGTTCGGGAACATGGAACACCACAGGTTTAAACAGCGCTTAGAAGAGTGTCACCAAGGCGTAGCTAAACATCGGCATCCTAGCGACACCTGCTGACATTGAGACCTTTGGGAGTCCTGGGTGGATTTGATCACGTTGGGGTTGTGGGAGCGAGTTGTGGGACTCGTGTGGTGTGGGGGGGGGGAGGTTTGGGTGGTTGGGTGGGGTGGGGGAGTGTGGGTGAGCTTTGGGTTTGGCACTGTGTATGAGCAGCAGAGACAAGAGACAAGCTGCACAGGAGACGTGAGGAAAAAACGGTGAACAGTTGGGAAGAATTCAAAGACTCTCATAAGTGTGTTGCTGAAGGTGCTAATGTGCCATCAAAAAGAGACTCAACGGCTCCAAGTGTGTTCTAAACTGTGGTTAGGGTGGATGAGACCACAGATTAAGCAAACACCCTGGCATTTGTACTTCGGTATGTTATGACCCGGAGTAAAGGATATTTTTAAAGTTTGAGGATGCACAGAAAGAGAAGACCAAGCTCGATCTAGCAGCTCCAGTTTGTTGGACAGCTCAATATTGCAAAACAAAGTTTAGGGCACAGTGTGTAGACGGAGCGGACAATCGCATCGGGATTATTTGCTGCCGTAAAAGAGGAAAAGAACCTAGGGATATAGGAAGGATGGATTTAACTTTACAAGAATGGGTGGTGTTGTACTTAACTTAGTGCGGTATTTTATACATGTGTATTGCTATTTTTTGGTCTGCTATAGATGGTGTAGCTGTGTGTTGATGGCTTAAATGATGTCACTGTGACAGGTGGCGGTGTGCGGTGTGGTTGTTAGTTGCGGTTTTTTTTTTTTGTTGTTTTTGGGGGGCGTTGATGTCTACAGAAGGGCCCTGATCTGAAAGCCCCGGTACGCTACTGGTTACCCATATCCACTGCTCTTCATCCAATTCATCAATTTTATTTATAGTACCATTATAAACAAGAGTTATCTCAAGATCCAAATACCGTATGACCACCACTACAGAATTCAAGGACCAACAGTTCTGTGTTCCCTCCAGAGCGCAACAGGTCGACAGTGGCGAGGAAAACTGTTTAGGTAGAAACCTCGGTCTAGACCCAGGTCTGGTAGGCTGTGTCTGACGGCCGGTGGGGTTAGAATGAAGAGGGCAATAACAAAATAGAAAAAATAGGTGTTGTAGCAGTTCTTTGTAGTAGTTCAGGGAATAGCAGGAACGCTGTGACGCATACAAGGAACGCAGGACGTAGCAGGCAATGTAGAGGGGCACTAGCAGTGTGCAGGAACATGGCATACAGAACCTGGAGCGGGAAATGGCGACAGCTGCCTAGCCATGATTGTGGACGCCCGTCTGAGTCAAGGGAACATGCGGGGAAAAAAAGAACATAAGGACTGGGGACATGACTCCCCAGAGCCTATGAGTTAGACAAGCAGTTCTGGACATGGGACATAAATGAAAAGATGGAAGGAAATCAGAGGAGAGAGGAGCTCAGTGTGTCCAAAGGAGTCCCCGCTGTCCGAAAACTATTTATTACAGCAAACCAAGAGAGACAAGGTAAAGAGGAGCTCCAGCCCGGTGTAGGGCTAGAACTCTCACCAACCGGTTCGGGCATGTATGCCACAGTCTCCCTTAGTTTATTATGATTCTTGGTTATGGATAGATAATCCTGAAACTATGTGATAAACTACTACTCCCTAACATATATCGATTCATGCCCTAACATAAGCTTATCCAAAAAGGAAAGTCGTAAGCCTACCGTAAATTGGAGACGGTGCTGCCTCCGGGACACCAAACTGGAAACTGGTTACAAGGAGAGGAGCCCTGCATAGCTGACGCTTGGCTCCCGTTCTACTTTTAGAGACTCTCGGAACCACAGCAACCGCATTCTGGAGCGTAGTGTTACTTGTAGGGGTTGTAAGTATAGAGCTCTGGAAGATAAGTGACGCGCTAACCATGAGTAGAGCTTGGAAGGGGAAGGGAGGATTTTAAATTCTATTCTAAACTCGTACACGAAGCAATGCAGGAGAAGCTAAAGAACAGGAGAAACGTGATCTCTTTTCCTGGTCCCATCAGAACAGTGCGCCGCAGCATTCGGTCAGGAGAGTATTTATCGACTTTTTTCCGAGCAGCATGATACCAAAGAATTGCAGTAATTCAACACGAAGTAACAAGCCAAGGCTACTTTGTGTGTCTTAATTTTTAGGACACGGATATCCTGATTTTGCAAATGTACGTAGGTGAAAAAAGGCGCGGATCCTTAGAAATTGCTTGTGAAATGGGAATGAAAGGACCACTCATGATCAAAGATGCTCCAAGGATTCTTCAGAGTGGGCTGGAGGCAGGTGATGATGCCAGTACCAGAGTAACTTAATTTTGGGATAATGCGTTCACGGAGATGCTGGCTCGAGAGTAATAAACTTCAGTTTTAGCTCGGTGTTAACATTAGAAAAAATTACAGGCATCAGGTTTTAATATCTGAAGGCACGTGTGACGTTTAGCTAACTGAGTAGTTTCATCCGGCTTGATTGATGATATAACTGAGTCTATCTGCAAAACATATGAAGTGTATGGCAGGTTCTAATATATGGCCAGAGAGGAAGCTATATAAAGGACAGGATTGGGACGAGCACAGATCCTGTGAGACTCATGACTAACCTTGGCGTGCACAGAGGATCATGTAAATGGACAAAACTGAGACGATCTGATAAATAAGACTTAAACCGACTTATAGCGCCACTTTAGCCAATTCAATGTTCCAATTCTGTAATAGATATATGGGTCAAGTGGTACAAATGCAGCGCTAAGATCTAATAAACAAAAGTACAGAGATAAGTCCTTTCGGATGCATGGAGGTCATAGTAATTTTCACAACGTGCTGCTCTCTGTGCTATGAGAACTCTAAATCTGACGAAAATCGTTCAAATCTAGCTGTTGTTATGCTAGAGAGTGACACACAGCGGTTGTTGCAACGGCTTCATCAAGACTTGAGAGAGAAATGGAAGGTTAGAGATAGTTAGTAAGGTGGCTAAAAACTGGACTCAAGTTTGGCTTTTTCAGAAGAGGTTTAGTACAGCATCTTTACGGCGCTGGTACATAGCCTGTAATAAGAGAAAATTGTATATCGTAGAGAGAAGTGTGCCTACAGGGATAAACTTCTAAGAGAGCCTGGGGGGCGGGGATGGGGTCTAAAGAGGCAGGTGATGGGCAGATGAAGAAAAATTATGAATAAATTGATAACAGATCAAGTGAAGCAAAGCAGTGTCTAAACTGTATGGTTTACAGCGTTTCTAAGGTTCCTGATGTTTAGAGAGAATTCAGTGCCAGGTTTAAAGGCAGGTCTTGGTGAATTTTGCTCTAATAGTTAATTTATCATGTGAGAACCTCATAAAGTCGTTATACTAAGAGCTATGGGGAATATTGGCTGCAGTAGAGCTTGTGGTTTTGTAGCGGTCTTACAGTGCTGAAATGAAACCGGGTGTTCCTAC
>NW_022605578.1:1836432-1836580 GCF_008692095.1 Etheostoma spectabile | reverse complement strand
ATAACCAATTTGTCTTTATTAACAGGCTATGTACCACAGCACTTTAAAGTAGCTGTAACTAAACCTCTTCTGAAAAAGCCAAACCTTGAGCCAGATGTTTTAGCCAACTATAGACCTATATCTAACCTTCCATTTCTCTCTAAGATTC
>NW_022605578.1:1836108-1836247 GCF_008692095.1 Etheostoma spectabile | reverse complement strand
TTAGCGCTGCATTTGATACCATTGACCATTATATCTTATTACAGAGATTGGAACATTTGATTGGCATTAAAGGGACTGCTATAAGCTGGTTTAAGTCTTATTTATCAGATCGATCTCAGTTTGTCCATGTTAACGATGA
>NW_022605578.1:1835771-1835870 GCF_008692095.1 Etheostoma spectabile | reverse complement strand
CCTGGATGACCTGTAATTTTCTAATGTTAAACTCAGATAAAACTGAAGTTATTACTCTCGGACCCAAGCATCTCCGTGACGCATTATCCAAAGATATAG
>NW_022605578.1:1835652-1835761 GCF_008692095.1 Etheostoma spectabile | reverse complement strand
TGGCATCACCCTGGCCTCCAGCACCACTCTGAAGAATCTTGGAGTCATCTTTGATCAGGATGTGTCCTTTAATTCCCATTTAAAGCAAATTTCAAGGATCGCCTTTTTT
>NW_022605578.1:1834166-1835642 GCF_008692095.1 Etheostoma spectabile | reverse complement strand
ATATTGCAAAAATCAGGAATATCCTGTCTAAAAATTATGCAGAAAAAGTAGTCCTTGCATTTGTTACTTCTAGGTTGAATTACTGCAATTCTTTGTTATCAGGCTGCTCGGAAAAAAGTCCATAAAGACTCTTCAGCTGATCCAGAATGCTGCGGCACGTGTTCTGATGGGAACCAGGAACAGATCACTTTCTCGGTTTTAGCTTCTCTGCATTGGCTTCCTTGTAAAATTTAGAATAGAATTTAAAATCCTCTTCTCCCCTTCAAGCTCTTCATGGTCAGGCTCCATCTTATCTAAAGAGCTCATAGTACCTTACAACCCTACAGAGCACTACGCTCCAGAATGCAGGGTTACGGGTGGTCCTAGAGTCTCTAAAAGTAGAACGGGAGCCAAGCTTTCAGCTATCAGCTCCTCTCCTGTGGAACCAGGTTCCAGTTTGGGTCCGGGAGGCAGACACCGTCTCCAAATTTAAAGTAGGCTTAGACTTTCCTTTTGATAAAGCTATAGTTAGGGCATAGAATCGAATATTGTTAGGGAGTAGTAGTTAGTCACATAGTTTCAGATTTCTATCACATACCCAAGAATTAATAAAACTAAAGGAGACTTGGCATACGCCCGAACCGGTTGGGAGATTTCTAGCCCACCGGCTGGAGCCTCTTTACCTTGTCCTCTTGGTTTTGCTGTAATAATAGTTTTAGACAGCTGGGACTCCTTTGACACACTGAGCTCCTCTCTCCTCTATCTTTCCATCTTTTATTTATGTGCATCCATGTCCCAGAAATGCTTGTTACTAACCTAGCTCTGGAGTCATTCCCCGGAGTCCTTATGTTCTTTTTTCCCCAGCATGTTCCCTTGGATCAGAGAGGCTCCAAATCAGTTAGCGCGGTCCGCCATGTTCCCGCTCCAGTCTGTGATGCCATGTTCAACTGCTACACTGCAGTCCCTGCTACGTCCTGCTACGTCCTGCTGGCTGTTGTATGCCGCACAGCGTCCTGCTATCCATGAACTACTACAAGAACGTGCTACAAACTACTAATTTTTCTATTTTTGTTATTGCCACTCTTCATTCTAACCCCAACCGGCCCGTCAGACACCGCCTACCAGAGCGCTGGTCTGACCGAGTTTCTGCCTAAAAGAAGTTTTTCCTCGCCACTGTCCACTGTTGCTTGCTCTGGAGAGACTACTAGAACTGTTGGGTCCTTGTAAATTCTGAGTGTGTGTCTATCTGTAAGTGTCTTGAGATAAACTCTTGTTATGAATTGGTACTATAAATAAAATTGAATTGAATTGAATTGAGAGCAGGTGGAGTTGGTCTAAACGCAGTAGTGTACCATGGGCTTTCAGTCAGGGCCTTCTGTAACAATCTCCAACACCCCCCCAAAAAACAACAACCGAACAACCACACCGCACACGCGCAGCACTGTCCATTGAACATCTTTAAGCACATCAACACAGCATCACCATCTATACCCAAAC
>NW_022605578.1:1833775-1834156 GCF_008692095.1 Etheostoma spectabile | reverse complement strand
GCAATACAAATGTATAAAATACCGCAATAATAAGAAGTAACACCCACCCATTACTTGTAAATTAAATCCATCCTCCTATCCTTTCTTTTCCTCTTTTAGGCACGCAAATAAATCCCGATGCCATTGTAGCAGCTCCGTCATAACACTGTGCCACTAACTTTGTTTTGCAATTGTAGCTGTCCAACACTGAAGCTGCTAGATCCTGAGCTTGTTTTCTTTCTGTGACATCCTCAAACTTTAAAAATATCTCTTTTACTCCGGTGTCAGTAACATACCGAAGTACAAATGACAGGAGTGTTGCTTAAATCTGTGGTCTCATCCACCCTAACTGCAACAGTTAGACAAACTTGGAGCCGTTGATCTCTTTTTTGATGGCATCAT
>NW_022605578.1:1833521-1833765 GCF_008692095.1 Etheostoma spectabile | reverse complement strand
AGCACCTCAGCAACAGCACTTATGAGATCATTTTGAATTCTTCCAAATGTTCACGTTTTTTCTCACTCTCATTGTGCAGGCTTGTCTCTTGTCTCTGCTGCTCATCCAGTGTCAAATCCACCCAGGACTCACCAAAGGTCTTCAAATGTACCACAGGTGTCGCTTGGATGCCAGATGTTTGCTAGCTGCCTTGGTGAAGCTTCTAAGGCTGTTTAAACCTGTGGTGTTCCATGTTCCCTGACTG
>NW_022605578.1:1833159-1833511 GCF_008692095.1 Etheostoma spectabile | reverse complement strand
AAAAAGCAAACACGGCCAGCAAAATAGCTTGTTCTGCTCGATGCTAGCTGTTAGCCAGTCATAGCAGTTGTAGTTACCCTCAGTGAAGTGCCGCGCAAAACCTTTGCCAGCCTTGGTCAGCCCATCCAGCTTAGGTGTAGGTCTTCCCCTTAAAATAATTTCTTTCTTCTCTCCAAACGATCACCTTGAAAAAGGCACATGAAGGAGCTCGGAAACAGGACTTTTAGGAGGTGTGAAGGCATCGGCCATAGCTAGTTCACTTCTGTTTCACTCCCAACCCGCTAAAAGGTTCAAGCTTTGATGACATCAGCGGGGGCTAGTGCCAACACAACGCTGGGCCCCTAGGGCGTTC
>NW_022605578.1:1822998-1833149 GCF_008692095.1 Etheostoma spectabile | reverse complement strand
CATCAAAATTTGATTGGCTGATACACATGTCACTCAAAGTTATAATCAAATGGGAAATGACAGCTTCAACGAAGGACTAGCAATGCTACTAGTGCTGGTCCACAGAACTGTGATGCGTTTAGATGACATGGAAAATCCAACTACCATGTTCTGTCTGGAAATATAATTGTAACGTACTGAAAAAGTAATTGATTTTTCGACACACATGACAGGGCCAGCAGAGAAGGCCCTGACGGCCCTGACAGCCCACCACTGTCTAAACGTTAGCAAAACACGAGGAAAAACCACTCAACAACAAACTGAAGATACTCAGAACACAGTTTTGACCTGGTTACCACACTGGTAGGTGTGGAAACCGAGATCTGGTGCAGAGGAAGAGGGATATATACTGCGGGGTAGATGAGTGAGTAGCGACAGCTACGCAGGTACGCATCAGCGGAATCGCCAACAGCTGAGCAGAGAGGAGCTCACCAGCCACGCCTCTTGACCTACTTCCAGCCGAGGACGCCAACATACCAACAGATTACACAGATACAGTGGGGACAAACACACCAACAGATTACACAGATACAGTGGGGACAAACACACCAACAGATTACACAGATACAGTGGGGACAAACACACCAACAGATTACACAGATACAGTGGGGACAAACACACACACACTGATACAATAGACACAGTGGGGACAAACAAACATATACGATACAATAGACACAGTGGTAACAAAACAAGGAGAGAGACAAATATATAACGGAGCGTGAATCGCTGCCCATATGACAGGAGGTCTGTCCGATACGTTGTTCAAGCTGTTTGTTATGCTGCAAATGTCAGACATGTATTAATGATACAGGGTAATTGGTTTAAAAAAAAAAAGTGCGTTTTCAAACCAAAATATGAATTATAAAAAACATGTAATCCCTGTACAGTTGCTGAAAGGTGTAAGGCCCATAATAATAATAATAACAATAATAATAATAATAATAATAATAATAATAATAATAATAGTAATAAGAGAGATGGGGATTGACTTGCCTCAAGTGGCCACTCAAGGGCTTTAGTTCAGCCTGGAACTGCCGCTTTAATAACAGTTATGACAAACACAGATTTTGGCATCTTACTTACGTATATATTACTAATAAAAAATACTTTACCTGACACAAGCAAGCATAAGCTTAACACAGTATCAGGACAGTCACAAAGAAGCATTAACATTACCTCTTGTGAAATTTATTAACTTATTCCATGTTGCTTAGTTTAGCATTTTCATTTCCTTCACATGTACTTCCAAAAGTCACATCAAATTCTTTCTTTTTCTATGAGTCTCTATGGCAAAACGGGTTAGAAGTCTGTTGCAAGATGGCGGCGGAAGAGGTGCGTTTCACAAGCCAGGGGCGGGATCTACGTATACATATCTATGAGCTGGCTCTCTGATGTGGTCATAACAGCCTGGAGCTTAACGCGGTAAAAACTGTGGAGATGATTGTGAACTTCAGAAGGAGCCACCCAACTCAGTGCTCAACATGTCAGTGCTTCTTTACTGTTTATCTTTTATACAGCAGACAAGCTGACTCCTGGGAACAGGGAATTAGCTTGAACCTGAAAGCCTGTCTTTAAAAGTGGATCATGGTAATCTGCAGATTTGATTCCAAGTCGACAGATACAGTAAATGGACAGATAGATAGATAGTAAAAACATATTTTCATGAATAGACAGTAAAAATATAGATTCATGACTTGATGAAGTAGGAGTGTGAAAGAGAATATAGATGTTTAAGGTGAAACATTTATTTATAGAGGAAGAAATGTGGGGGAGATATGTGGAGTGGTTCCTATTTGGTTGCTATGAGAGGGCGGAAAGCTGATTGCACATTTAGCTGTGAGTGGATTCCAGAAAGTGTTCCTTGAGATATCTGCAGCTCATATCTTACTTAAACCAAACCTCTTATGTAGGAAAATTAAGCAAATTACTGATGAGAAAAAACTTTAACTCCTGTAGGCAGTTTTCTGTATTTGAGCAAAATGCATAATAATGCAGTGTGAAATTGCTTATTTCCTGATGTTATTATTGAGATCAGAACTTCAAAATGATTTAAGTGTTTCATAATGACGACAGCTTTGGAAGTCAGCAGAGCCAACAGCTGTCACATGCACATTTTAGATTGTGAATTGAAAACCATTTATTTTGGACAGTGACACATCGTGATTTAAATCAGCTCCATTATCAGGTTTTCACTCAAAACAGAAAGAGAGCGAGGGACAGAAAGCTGCTATAGTTGTCGATGTCCTGTCACCATGGGAACAGAAGGGCCGCTGATAGTAGCATGATCCCTATAGTGAAGCTGAATTCCTCAAATAACACCAGACCTGAGTGTGAACTTCAGCGATAGACCATAAAAAAAAACAAAAAAAAAAACAGGAAATGAATTAATGTGTTTGTGAGTCAGAGGCTGTGATTATGCTACATTACGAAAAGGAATAATTGTGAGATTCTTGGTTGGCTTTGAATTTAGGGCCATAAAGGAGAAAGAGTGTGCGTGTGTGTGTGTGTGTGTGTGTGTGTGTGTGTGTGGGCATGTGTGCATGTGTGTGTGTGTGTACTTAAAGTAGACAGATTGTGTGTGTGTGTGTGTGTGTGTGTGTGTGTGTGTGTGTGTGTGTGTGTGTGTGTGTGTGTGTGTGTGTGTGAGTGTGTGTGTGTGTTTGTGTGTGCAGCAAATAGGAGACTACTGAAGCATGTGCACTAAAGTGCTGCTATCTATCTTTTTAAGGAACATCTTCTCATTTATCTTACTGGCTGTCCCTGACCAATACTATTACCCTCTGTCTTCCTTTTTTGATCGTCTTTTCTTCCACTCTGTTTTTTCTTTTTGACAAGATTTCAGTCTTAAAATTGGTGATTGGTGAGATTTTAAGTGCTCAATAAATCCTGTACTGCCTGAGCCACAGATTAGCCACCTTTACCCCTATATTGACTTAAATGCTGTGTAGTGATACAGTTCAATCAGGAGCCTTTATCCTGGTAAAAGCCAGCAGCAGCCTCAACATGCTCTAATTAACAACTTGTTCTCCCAAAACAGACATTTATCTACTGCTTTGAAACAGCAAATACATTTCAAAAGAGAAATCCTAAATTACAGATTGTTTTTTGTCAACATATTGTTGTTAATAACAATGGGAGCACTACATTACTGAATCTATTTGCAACGTATTTGATTAGTTTTCCCCACATTATTTGCCCGCCCATTAGAAAGAGAGAGACATCATGGATTTCAAACGAGTAAAGTGGCAGTTGGTCAAGCCCCCCCATGGTATTAGGGGACCACTAAGGTTTATATTAGAAGCATCCAAAGAGCACCATGTCATGGGACCTTTAAGTGATTCAGGAGACTATGCAGTTATGGTTAAAAAGAAAACAGGAAACACTGCTCTTATAGACACTGACACTCTAGGTATACTTCACTATATATTGATATACAGACATATGATGTGTGTTAAAAAGGACACATGTTAGGACATACACACAAAATAAATTATGAAACCTTTTCAAAATTGTGAAAAAACTTTATCAAAATTAGCATGGAGCATTTATTGTAACAACCTCTCATTCTGACAAATATATATTTATGCCTGGCTAACATGTGTTAGGACAGGAAGTGATAACTGATTAAAAGCATCAGGGGGTTCAGAGGGTTCAAAATATCTGAATGGTGTATGAGTCTACTTCACTCACATGCTGTGTGTGTGCTGTGTGGAGCCTGTATAACTCTACATGTGGGCATCGATGTGAGTCACAGCCTGTTGTGAAAGTGTGTGCCTCAGGTACTCCGCAGCATGTGTCAGTTTATCTCAGAAAGGGACAAGAAATCCGGTCACAGCAGTAAAAGCATAGCTCAAAGGGCTTTTTCTTGCTCAGTGTGGGAAAAATAATGCTGACGTTAGAACTGTACCTTTCTTCAATTGCTGCTATCATGCAAATGTACACATGTGATGTCTATAAAGGGAGTGAAATAGAAGAAAAAGTGCCATCAGAAGAGTTCTAGGCTGTTAACTTCTGGCTGTAAAGCAGTGTGAATGTAAATCTTTGTTAAGTGGGGTCAAGCCTATAACTTTGAAAAGTTGCAGGTTGCATTTTAAGTAGATGGGCTTCCAATCTAGAATTGAATGGAACAAATTCACAGTGTTAGGGGAATGTGTCAGATGTCAGTGTAAGAATTTTTGGTAAGCAGATAGCTTTTCTGACAGAAGAAAGACTTTCAGAATTGCAGGATTTCTGCTTTGGTCCCAGCAGGATACTTAATATCCATAGCTATTTGCTGCTTCAATGTAATCTAGTGAAGCAGATTCAGATACGGAGGCACATTTTAAATTTGCCATAACATACATTTTACTGAATTGCCAGACTTCCTTGCAGCTTTCTGAAAACTTCTGGCTTCTGTGTATATTTAATAATTTGACAAAACTCAGAGTGCCAATTGTATGATAGAAATTGCTACTTTAAAAGCGTGTGTCCTGAAGTGAGGTTGGTGGTAGGGAGCAGGGGTAATTTTGCTGATTACGGATCACACAGAGACTATTCAATACTACAAAAGATGTACTACTCAGCAAAGGAGAGCAGAGCCAATTTCTGCTTTAGGAGCAGAGAAAAAATGCTATAGCTCTGGTTGCTGAGAGCAGATTATATGGATGAATGATCACTATGATAATCCACAAGCATCTCCATCATGTGCTTGTTTTATGTACAGGATGCATCATGCTGAGAGGGTTACATTGTACTTTTACCTAACTTATACCTAAGAATAATGTGTTGAGCGTCTGGATGTTGGCTCGGCTTTTAAAAGAAAAACACGTGTAGACGCCAGTTTGTTTTCTACTGCCTATCACCATTTTCTTCCTATTATGGCAATTGAGCAGTAGAGATGCAAATTGTTCCTCTGTGAAATGTGGCTATGAGGCTCTGACAGCTTAGTTGTTGCTACAAGAAATCATTCCCACCACAGACAATAAAACTCTTTAACACGTCATCACTGGGTGCTGATAAGACTCTGAGACATCACAATACTGCACTAAGTGCAACCTGTACAAGTGGTTTATCTACATATTTATCATTACTAGTTAAGCAGTTTCACATTTTGTATTCCCAACTTGTATATATTTTAAACATTTGTTCATGTATTTTATCCTATAATTATTTCATGTATATTGTATGTTAGTATTTCATTTATATTTATATTCTGTGCGGTGTAACACTATAATTTCCCATTTTTTGGGATCAATACATATTTATCTATCTTTCTATCTATATATGTGCAGTATCATGTGTGGCAGCGGTTACTATTGTCAACCCTGTCTCATACAAATTACCTTTTCATACTATAATAAACTATAGTACATAGCCCAACAGGGGCAGACTCACTGCAACTTGACAAAACACATGCAAATAGACAAAACACAAGCATGTTACGAAAACATCTTCATTAATTTGATAACACATGTGCAGCATATAGCTAACACGCTGCACACACACACAACACAACCAATTACACAGACAAGCTGCAAATAAAGAAACGGATGCAAAAAGAAAAGCACACAACTCCACATCTCCAAAAACACATGCCCCCCCCCCGCGAGTTATCTCAAGACACTTTACAGACAGGGCGTTTGAGTGTTTGCTTGTGTTTTGTCTATTTGCATGTGTTTCATTAAGTTGCAGTGCGTTGCCACTGTTGGCCACTGTACTATATCATACAAAACACCTCCCTTTTTTTTATGCACTGTAGCAACGGTTTCTTGCTTGTTTGTGAGTTCCCTAAAATATGAAATTGTTTTCTTAACAGTTACCAGAACATTGACAGCAGGGCTTTTGCTTGTGAGTGCTGAGTGAGCAGGTACAAGTACTGACTTGACGTCTATGGAAAAGGATGGATAGAGGGAAAAGGAGATGGCATGTCAAGGGATGTGACAGCAGTTAAATAAGTGGATGTTGAAAGAAAACGGGTAGGATTTAAAGTGGGACGTCTGTGCTTGGAGGCTTGCAAACATTCATGTTAACAGACTAGCTAGCGATTGCTAACACTGGGAGTGTAGCAGCCAAAAATCGAGGTTGCTGAGCTGAAAGCTAAAAAATATAAGGTAGCATGTACAATAAATGACAAGAATCTGGAAAACATAAATAACGGAAGAACTCTGGATTACCATGGAATCATGCATATACTGTTTAGGCTACCAAATATTCATGTTTACAGACTGTTCTTAGACTAGCTAGGTATTGATAACACCAGCAGCTAAAGTGGGGTTTACAACTAGCTTAATCCACACCAATGTTGCTTATAGCTACATTTTGATTTTGGTGAAACCCTATGGTACCAGTCCCATCAATGACACATCTCAATTTTATCAATGTAAAATAACAACTGGTAAATGTAAGGTAGCATGTACAATAAATAACAATATTTTGGAAAACAGAACTAATGCAATAACTGTGGTTTACCATGAAATCATGTATATGTTTTGTTTTTCCATTAGCTGTTCATGTTAGCTGAGCTGTCAGACATACAAGCTATAGTTACATCTGTTAGGTGACATGGAAGCTGTAATTATAGGGTTCCATCTAACTCTCTATTTAAAGGTTGGTGCTAAGTGGCTCTTTACAGCTGTACTTTTTAAAAGCCAAAATGGGAATGTAATTTCCACAGCAGCACAACCTTACTGCATAATAGTTGTCTTATCTGATGCTATCTCTAGGCTGATTTAAGAATTAAATTCAGCCTGCTATATTTAACAGTGTGAGGCAGGGAAACTGGTGATACGGCTGGTTGGCCAGATGCTTCAGTAATACATGTTGTATTATCTGCTATGGCATGTATTGTAGTCCTCACATCCTAAATAACGGCGTTTCCGAGTAATCTAACTTATTCTGGCAATGGCATATCAAATGTGTTCCATTTGAAATGTGTGATTCCAATGCATTGCATATTTCCTCAAATATTGCCCTTAAGATATGTAAGTTCACATCCTTTCCATTATTCTTGAGATTTGTGATTTTTATTAAACTTTATTGCCAACATTACACCAAACAACTTTTCAAGAGTCTTTTTCCTGTTGACGTTCTGATAAAATTAAACTTGTTTGATTTTATCGTTAGTTTTCAGTCTTGGTAGTGAAGTTAAATCATAACAAAACAATGTATAATGTTTGTAATGCTATATATAGTTAGCTAATGTTAACTAATTATCTAACGTTAAAAGGAAGCTATGACACTCAAGTGCACACTGCACTCAAGTCATTGCAGTGTGGGATGAATAGTGTTTGGCTTCCCCTCATCTACACGACAAACTACATAATCTTTTTATCGAAAATAAGCTCCAAATGCACCTTTCATTGTCATTAATTTAGCTGAACATGTTATGTTCAGGTCAAATCAGACCTTTGTAACAGCTGGCTGCCTGAGGGTCTCCATCCATGGGTCGAGCCCAAAGGATTGGAAGTACAACAGGGCATTATAACTGTTCTTCTCAAAGCCCAGGGACATTAAATGTCCAAAATTCAGGGTGCCAAGTTCATCAAAAGGGAGATAGGACGGCTATAATTGAACATCTCTTATTGTCCACCAGGACAAGTTGTCTGTTCAACTTCAACCAGTGAACTGGATTATCTTTTTTCCTGCAAGTAAAACAAAATTGTAATTTATTTTCATTATGTTACCTGTCAGGTATCATCCAGTAGAAATCCTTTTAATTCAATAGCTGTTCATTTTGTTGCTCTGCTGCACTCTGGATCAATGGACTGAGACTAAAAATAAGGTCTAGTGGATGTTTGTTAGGTTTGAGTGATGCTTTTAACTTTAGCTGGAGATCATCTTGCCTTTGCTGCCTCACAGAAATGTCTTAATAATGTGAGAATAAATTGCTTTCCTTCAAATAGATTGTCACCCTTTGACACCTGTGGTTTACTTTATAAAAAAAATGCTTAATGTCCATGTTTGACAAACTTAATAGTAAATGTACAGATTGGATGTTATATATAAAGTATTTATATATTGTATAAGGTGTTATGCTTGTCCTTTTGATGTAGAGAGAGTTAGAACAGTATACATTGTAATTTTTTTTGTCAACTTGATCCCTATACCCTGTCTTCTAGCCTACTTGCAATAAGTAGAATATAAAGTAATGACGGTTGTTTGATTTCTTTTCATGACTCAAATGTATGATTTACAAACAATCTGTTTAGGGTTACATTGCACAGATTCTACATAGATCTCGCCTCTTAATTTCTCTCTCAAAGTGCAACAGATTGATGCATTTAAAGGACAATTCCGGTCTTTTTTTTTTTTTTTTAAATGTGGAGTGCTGTCAGTAGAGAGAAACATGAAATGTAAATGTAAATGAGAGTTATCCTGCTAGAGTTAGCACCCAACAGGCTTAAACAGGGCAGGTTTTAACCGTACGGCGGGCCGCATCAGCCTCTTATTTTAATACAAACACAGGCTAATCAGAAAGTGCAGATTCCAACCATGTCTAGGATTTTACGAAATATAGGGCAATCAGTGAGCGACCTCTCTCCACATGGCATAGCCCTGCTCGGCCTATAAAGTAAAGCCATCAAACACTTCTTTTTTCCTTCACGTTTGGTAACTTGTGTGAGTCTAATGACAAGACAGAGCATATGGGCAAGCGTATTCACATTAATGCCATATCACTATATCGGGACAAATTGGAAACTGTTTTTAAGTCGTGCTGGCAGAGTGATCTAAGCAAAAGTCTCCAGATTCCTGGATAAAATGTTCTGACCCAAAACTCCACCCTCCAAGTGCCAACCTGGAGCCTGGAAGCAATGTTAAAAGATTCAAACCAATTGTCTGTGCTGCCATGAATTTGCACATTGAAGTTCAGTGGAAAATCAACTTCAAATGGGTTAACAGACTGCTGGAGCATGAGAAATACATTTACATAAAGACAGATAAGAGTTTACGAAAGACTATAAAATAATAAAGTAGGCCCTTTTATTCATGATCACAATCTATAGATCATTGCAAGGTGACTTTGTAATCCTGAATCTGGTTACTTGTCATTTCTAAGAATTGTGTGGAATAAAAAAGACAATATCTCTGGTTCTGCTGCATCAATTTGGATCCCTTTTTTTTAAACTGTCCTCCCTGAGTCTGACAGTGTTATAGGAGTGCATTGCTAAATGTATAGAATGTTTTGATGACTCTAGATGACTGTAAAAATCATCAAAATCACTCACCAACAGTGAACTAAAGGCAAAAAAAACAATAAACCGTTAACAGCCGGTACTTGTGGGTGTAGGTGCTACAAGACTGCAAAACACCCACACTGTGGATTTGAGCTTATTCTGCTGTTGTATTTTTTATTTGTTAATGAGTGTCACCTCCCTTAAAGGGAAATTGCATAACTGTTAGTCATGTATCTGTAATTTTATGAAGCTGCTGACACAGTATTTCCTTTTACATCTGGATAATAAGTTGCTGCCATTTTTAAGCATCAGACAACAACATGTTGATGAAAGAATACAGCCCATGTGCTCTGTGTATATCCTAATATGTCACTTTCTTTTTGACATTTTCTTTAAACCTTTGGCACATCAGTGCTGTTTTCATACCCATCGTTGCCAGTAATTTGTCACTGCTATCCATCAGTGCTGTGTCGTTTTTACACTGCCTGCCCAAAAAAACTGTGTGGCTTTACAATTAAACGGGGGTTTTAGTTAAATGGGTGTTTATTGGTATGAAAATGTTACTGTTATAAACATAATACGGATGACGTATAAATACATCTCACTTTCCCTGGCGTGGCTTATAACAGCAACATTGGCATTCAAATTGTTGTTGTACTTGAAATGACATCTTAATGCTGTCAGCCATGTAAATATCACAGACTGGGTGTCCAAGCATGCTCATCATGCTTTCATGACTGGTATGGCTTGTTAATGACAGAAAAATGCCATCAAATGTCAAGAATGATCTAAGAATGGCCATTTGTTTTAGGACTGATATTCACTTTCATGAACAGTCAACTTGGCTATAAGTAGGGGGCGCTATTACAACTGTTGCGTTCTGCCTTATTTAGAATAGAATAGAATGCCTTTATTGTCATTATAGACAAGTGCAGTACCTGTGCAATGAGATTGAAG
>NW_022605578.1:1822840-1822988 GCF_008692095.1 Etheostoma spectabile | reverse complement strand
ATAGTGTTGACACAAAATATAAAAATATAAAATTTAAGAATATAAAATATAAAAATATAAAGTGTAGTCCTGAGAGCAACTATATACTGTACATATACACTCACCTAAAGGATTATTAGGGACACCTGTTCAATTTCTCATTAATGCA
>NW_022605578.1:1822361-1822830 GCF_008692095.1 Etheostoma spectabile | reverse complement strand
CAACCAATCACATGGCAGTTGCTTCAAAGCATTTAGGGGTGTGGTCCTGGTCAAAAAAATCTCCTGAGCTCCAAACTGAATGTCAGAAGGGGAAAGAAAGGTGATTTCAGCAATTTTGAGCGCGGCGTGGTTGTTGGTGCCAGACGGGCCGGCCTGAGTATTTCACATTCTGCTCAGTTACTGGGATTTTCACGCACAACCATTTCTAGGGTTTACAAAGAATGGTGTGAAAAGGGAAAAACATCCAGTATGCGGCAGTCCTGTGGGCAAAAATGCCTTGTTGATGCTAGACGTCAGAGGAGAATGGGCCAACTGATTCAAGCTGATAGAAGAGCAACTTTGACTGAAATAACCACTCGTTACAACCGAGGTATGCAGCAAAGCATTTGTGAAGAGACAGCACGTACATCTTGTTACCACTGTGCAGGCTGGTGGTGGTTGTGTAATGGTGTGGGGGATGTTTTCTTGG
>NW_022605578.1:1817070-1822351 GCF_008692095.1 Etheostoma spectabile | reverse complement strand
GCCCCTTAGTGCCAATTGGGCATTGTTTTAATGCCATGGCCTACCTGAGCATTGTTTCTGAACATGTCCATCCCTTTATGGCCACAATGTACCCATCCTCTTATGGCTACTTCCAGCAGGATAATGCACCATGGCACAAAGCTTGAATCATTTCAAATTGGTTTCTTGAACATGACAATGAGTTCACTGTACTAAAATGGCCCCCACAGTCACCAGATCTCAGCCCAATAGAGCATCTTTGGGATGTGGTGGAACAGGAGCTTTGTGCCCTGGATGTGCATCCCACACATCTCCATCAACTGCAAGATGCTATCCTATCAATATGGGCCAACATTTCTAAAGAATGCTTTCAGCACCTTGTTGAATCAATGCTACGTAGAATTAAGGCAGTTCTGAAGGCAAAAGGGGGTCAAACACAGTATTACTAAGGTGTTCCTAATAATCCTTTAGGTGAGTGTATAAA
This sequence comes from Etheostoma spectabile, assembly GCF_008692095.1. Lineage (NCBI taxonomy): Eukaryota > Metazoa > Chordata > Actinopteri > Perciformes > Percidae > Etheostoma > Etheostoma spectabile. The sequence continues at coordinate 1,821,888 of NW_022605578.1, read as the reverse complement.
ATAGCTTTGTATACAGATTGTGTGAAAAGTAGTTACGTATTAACAAATAAATAAATATTGCACTGTAATGAAATGAAATGAAATGGTTAAGTATTAAATAATAAAAAAAATTGCACTGTAATGAAATGAAATGGTTAAATATTTAATATTGCACTGTATGAAATTGCACAGATTCCAGTGTCCTTTAAGGTATAACCGTGTTGCACAGTAGGAGGGAAGAAGAAAGTCCAGTTAAGCATGGGGGGGGATCAATCATGCTTTGGGGTTGTATTGTAGCCAGTGGCACAGGGAACATTTCTTGAGTAGAAGTAAAAATGGATTCAATACAATTTCAGCACATTTTGGACACTAACTTGATGCCATCTGCGAAAAAGCTGAAGTTAAAGAGAGGATGCTTCTACAAATGGATAATGATCCTGAACTGAAGGTTTTGCCATGGCCTTCACAATCTCTTGACCTCAGCATAATTGAGAATAGCGAGACAGACATCCCAGAAATCTCCAAGAACTGGAAGACTTTTGGAAGGAAGAATGGGCGAAGATACCTCAAACAAGAATTGAAAGAGTCTTGGCTGGCTACAAGAAGCGTTTCCAAGCTGTGATACTTGCCAAAGGGGGCAGTACAAGGTATTTACTCTGCAGGGTACCCAAACTTTTGCAGACGCCATTTTTTTGTTTTCTGTTTTTTTTTAAAGTGTAAATGATGGAAATAAAATCTAACTTTTTGTGACATATTATACAAATGTCTAATCTGTCATTTGATGCCTTTTGGAGATTTTGCCATCTTTTCTTGGCTTCTTTATGCACATTAATACAAATTTTTACCTGGGGTGCCCAAACTTTTGAACCCCACTGTATGTAATCATATCAAGGTAACACTGACTGATAACATTTTTAGGGGTATTTTCCTGGTTTAACATCAGTACAATAAGGATGAAAGTAAAGAAGTAAACAGTAAAGAAGGTATTGTAAATTGCAAGGGTAAGAAGAAAGTAGAAAAGAGAAACAAAAGAAAACAGTCAAAGATGACATACGTTAAGAATGTCAGAGATAAGAGCAGGCATACCAAAGAAAGAGACAGAGAGAGGCCAGACACAAGCACCTCAGGCAGGGGTTCTGCAATCTGAACTACCAACATCAACACATACACACAGACACACAAACACACACACACACTTGAGGACACTGTGGAAATTCCACAGAAGAGTCACAAGAGCCACACCTCAGGCTAGCTGTTCACACATATCCCAGAAGAAAGAAGCTTTGATGCAAAGCCTGAATGCTTGCTTTTATCTGCCTCCATTGGGTCTATAGTATGTGTGTTTGTGTGTTTGTGTGTGGGTGTGTGTGTGTGTGTGTTGGACAATTTCTACACAAATGCTTTTAAAGTGTAGATTTTCCATTGTTTCTAAAAAGAGGCAACATGTTTGATTGGTTATGGTTGAGAAAAAGTATAGACAGAGAGCCTCGTTGACTTACACATGTCTGGCTTCTACAACTAAATTAATCTCCTAAAGTGTCACCACTACAATGTATGAGTGAAAATCTGCCCAGTGCCACTGGACATTTTGGTTGGCTCCACCACACAACTTGAATCCAGTTTTCTTCAAAGATATTTGATTTTTCTGCTTTCTGTCTGTGTGTGCGTGTGTGCCTGCCTGCACTCCAGTAGTAGCTCTGCAGTGGCTCACAGAGGCAACTTTCACTGCTAAAGTTTGGACTAGACAGTGGGCTGAGGACGACCCAGGGAAGTGCTCAGGGACCTGCCCGTACGATACAGATAAGGGCTCTCAGTGAAATACTCTTGTGTGTCATTGTGGCAAATATGTGCCCGCCACCAAATTTAGTGCTTTAGGTAATAACTGGAGCGGTTTCTGGCTCCAGCATCACTATTGTTTATCTGATAGCTAAAAGATGAACTAAAATATGAGTCATCAGCGGTGCATAAGCACTTGGGAAGCATTCATCTACTAAGGCCATCACTGTCTTTTCTGCAGCATAAACAGGGAATGACTTAGCTGTCTTTACCAGGCTGACCTGTATCAGAAGTTCGGAGGACTGGGATTAAGTTGGTTTTACACAGAGAGGTTTCCATTTTTTTATGATTAACAATTTCTATTTTTTAAACTGAATACAAAACGTACAATTTTCACATATGTGGAAGGCCTCAGTTGTCCACTGAGAGTTCTTTCCAACGTGTAGTCTACTCTCATTAATGGTGTGGGCTGAATATTAGTCAGCAACACTATACGATTCAACACTTAGCCAACTAAGTAGTAACATGTTTTATTCTTTCAGAAAGACAGATGCTATTAAACTCTAAATGAGGTTACATCACACAACCCACTAGAGCAGTGGTTTGCCAGGAAGTAGTCTATATCCTTGATCTTCCACTTCTAGGAGATTCGGATGGACGCATGTATTTTCCATTTCCTTCCACTTTCTTTGTGTTGTTAGAATTTTAAATGGTGGATTTCTGAGGACTATGGTTACCTAGTCCTCAGATCTCTGCAGGGTAAATCCAGACTAGACTATCTGTCCAATCAGAGTTTTCTCTCACACAACAATTTTTAGTTTTTTAGTTTGTTTTTAGTTTGTTTTTTTGATAGTGACAGTGTATTGACAGGAAAGGTGGGAGAGATGGGGGATGAAACGCAGCAAAGGGCCATAGGTCTGACTCAAACCCGGGCCGCCGCAAAGGACTCAGCCTACATGGGGCGCACGCTCTCACTGGGTGAGCTAGAGGTCGCTGGGAATGACATCACACCCGTGTTGAATGTGTTCCATTTACAAGTCGAATTTTCATTGTTTTCATTTTCAATGTTTCATTTCACATGACGTTGTATTTTGTGCATACAAACAGCGTAGCAACATGTCCACAGATAGAAGTTGGACAGTACTGTGTGTACGACTGATTTAGTGAGATACAAATAACACAGAAGTGCTTAGAACTGTATGTTTCTACAGCTTGCAAAACTGTTGATGCACAGCGCAGCATTGATGGATTTTGAGCTTGGGGCACTCGGTGGTTGCCCGAGTTTCAAGCTCGAAAATCCGAGTTCAGGGGGGCGTCTTTCCGACTTTGACCTTGGATAATCCCAGTTCCGAGTACAAACGGAACGCACTATTAATACCTTGAATTCACTGATTAAGGATTACCCCACAATTACACAATAAAGTTTCAGCTCACAGAGAGCGAAGCAGGAGCTGGAATTCAGCACTGATGATGATAATAATAATAATAATAATAATAATAATAATAATAATAATAATACTAATAATAATAATAATAATAATAATAATAAAAGATTGACAGAGAAACTATAAAGAAAAGCATGGTGATAGCAAAACAAAAGTTGTGTAGGGTTTTGTTAAATAAAAAAGTCCAGGAAGACATACCAATGACATTGGTAAAAAGAAGCTTCACAGCAAAAGACATGACGGGAGAACAAGTTGAAATGTTGTGAAAGAGGGAGAGACATCCTGCGAAAAAGAAAAGTTTTGTGATAGTGAATGCAGAGAGAAAAAAGAAAATGTGCGTCTAAAAATTATCCCACTGCAGAAGAGAGAGAAAAATGAGAATGAGGTGGAGGAGAAGAGGACAAATGACAAATCTTGATGAATATAAGAGCCAACAGAATCCTAATACTTACTTTATCACCCAGCCAGACTTCTCTTACAAATTACTTATTATGCAAATATCTCTGTATTTATTCCAATGACAAATCACACCGTCATATAAACAGACTCATGAAATACAGTGCACACAGACATCTGTGTGTGCACACACACATTAAAACGCAGGTGGTGAAACACACACATGCACGCACACACACACACACATGCACGCACACACGCACACACACACACACACACACACACGGTTTATTTATCTGTCATACTTCTCAAATCCAGTGATGTTTAATAACTGCTCCATTTGTTCCAATGATAAATGAGCCACTGCTGTACTGCATAAAGAGGATAGATCCTACAGTTCCACCTGCACTGTTGTTGTTGTGTGTGCTAATATATTTGTCAGTTTAATAGGCACTAGATGTGTGTGTCTGTTACTTATGTTTACATCTACTCTACCTTTTTCTACTTATTAAGTCTTTAATGGATCTCAGTGTCATATTTTAGAACATGAATGAACAGTTACTTAAAGGTCCAGTGTGTAACTTTTGTAGTTGTTCATTATCAAAATATGTATTGCAGTTCACAAACTTGTCCTTTTTTATGAATATTGATCACCATCATCAATTCCAAGAATTGGACAGGGGTCCAATAGGGGGTCCAGACTCTTCATTGTCCTGCACCATCTTGAAATACGTTAGCCGGTAAGGGACATATAGGATATACTGCTCCACCTTTCCTGTTTTCGTTGTCACTTGATAAACTAACAGGTGCTGTTAAAGGAGAATTCTGGTCGATTCCAACACATAGCTCTGTTGTTTTTAAATCTGGAGTCCTGTCAGTAGAGGAAAAAAAAAAAACAATCGGTGCTGCCTACACCGAGTTATCCTCCTGCTAGAGTTAGCACCCAACAGGCTTAAACAGGGCAAGTTTTAAAAATGTTTCAAGCCTCTAAACATGTTCAAAATTTCATAACAAGTGCCTACCCATGTGAAGAGATTCCTTCTGAATGAACACAGTGAATCTGACTGCAATAGATGTGAAAGAAAGGCATGAAAGTTGTGTTAATTCTGTTGATACTGTAAGGCGTGCTTTAGGACCGTACAGAGATAGAAACATATTTTTAAAAATAAGCAAATGCTTAATTTTTTTTAAAGTAAGTGCTGTAGTACAACTAGCAGGAGAC
>NW_022605578.1:1816991-1817060 GCF_008692095.1 Etheostoma spectabile | reverse complement strand
TGAGGTAAGTTTGGAGACACTACCTTATTTAATAATTAAATTGATAGCCTACATATTTTAGTTTTATCT
>NW_022605578.1:1816838-1816981 GCF_008692095.1 Etheostoma spectabile | reverse complement strand
TTGTAGTTTGTAGACGGTCCCTAAGCTCACTAATTGCGTCTTAACACAGGAACTAAACACAGCTGAATTAGCAACTTTCATGCATTTCTTTCACATGTCCTGCAGTCAGATTCACAGTGTTCACTCAGAAGGAATCACTGCAC
>NW_022605578.1:1797954-1816828 GCF_008692095.1 Etheostoma spectabile | reverse complement strand
ACTTTTAATGACATTTTGAACATGCTGAAAACATGTTTAAAACTTGCCCTGTTTAAGCCTGTCCAGGAGGATAACACATTGGTTTAGTTTTTCTCTCTACTGACAGGACTACACATTTACAAACAACAGAGCTACATGTTGAAATCGACCGGAATTGTCCTTTAATGGTGCTAATGCATTGGTCCTTTAACAGTGTCAAACTTCCGAAATGGTCTCCGCATTGTGGTATTCACGGAACAACACAGACTTACTGGATGGAGTCAGCTAGTCTTCTTCATAATGGTCTCATTTGTTTATGATTATTGCACCAATGTCAAGAAAGTAATGTGTTTGTGATTTATTGATCTATGAGTGTTGAACATTTGAAATCAGCTTTGTGTGCAGACGTGTGCGAACACTCTCCATGTGCAGCACTTTCATTTAACATAATGCAATCCAGTGATATGAAATGCAACATAATGTGTACATGCACAGCGGCCACACAGAGTTACATCAACAAGATGGAGAACAGCCAATGGGAATTATCATCCAATCAAAACACTGACACTGAGTGCTCTGTTTGTGTGTGTGTGTGTTCTTTTGTTGCTTTTATCTGCCTGCTAGTCTACAGAGACACAACAATAACCACCCAGCTCTCATTCACCATCAGCTGTCACTTGTACAATCCATCTGCTTTGTTTTCTTTGTTTATGTTGAGGATGAGTGGTCACATGAGGAAATTGTTGGAGGAATTAACTCCAAGTTATAAAGTCCTTTATTGTCTGTGTGTCCTATCAAAGACCATCATGAATGGATTCAAACAACTCTAATTTGTAATTGTTCAACATAGTTGAAATGTGTCGACATGAGCTCATCTGAACTATTCAGTGAACATTTATTTCCTGTTGCTGTAGGCTTTGTCATTCTTTGAGCTTCAACTCCCTAAAGGACAGAAATGTTCCGACATCTTGTTGTCACTGCTGAGAGTCACTTTGTTCTCTCAGATGAAAAGTCTGTTTAAAAATCTCACAATTATTGTTGTATGATGGTTTTGGTATTGTAACTTTGTCGCCAAAAAAAGACATTTAACACATCATATCTTATTCTAGAATGACTAAGTCCTATTTATTTTTATTATAAAAAAGAAATACCATTGTTAAGCCCTATGCATTAGATGCCAAAATATGTTTTAAGGTAAATTATCTTGATTCTCAAATAGACAAATACATTGAAAATCAAACTAAGAATTCAATCTCTTTTCAGCTAGATTCAGAAAAGAAATAGTTTTGCTTTTTTATGAAATTGGCCACTTAAACCCCACATTGCTTGGTTTATTTTCTGAACCCCATTCATGGATAGAATGTTTCTGTAATAGTCATTCAGTGTAGATTTGTGAAGATCCAGCACTTAGCCAAAAAAATGGGAACATTGACATCTTCTCCGCCCCCCCTTCCACTAAAGCCCAAAACAGTCTCATAAGCCCCTCCCCCCAAGAAGGGAGGGCTGTGCACGATAGAGCACGTGTGAAGAGGGGGGAAGGTGAGGAAACCTATCTGCAGCTCATGTGCGGGGAAGGGGGAGGGGAGGACGCTATGAAATGCGTGTGCCTGAGCAGTGATTGACACGCGATTAGACACCCCCTCCCGTGCCTTGATTGGTGCATCTAAACCGGGAGCGGTGGATTTTTGCAAATGGCACTGCAGGCTGCAGGTGGTGCCAGAGGAACCAGATTTTTTATTTTTTTTTATTATCTGCTAACATAGGGTCAGTTTCAGCAAATATGACAGAAAGTTAGTTTTCTAAGGCTTAACTACTGCATCTTTAAAGTATCGACCAAACTGACCGAGTATTGAATAGTAACTTCTGTCAAACTATACCTGCATTCAATCCATTTTGTCCCCAGTTCAAGAAAAAAAAATGAAATCCAATCTTCGATTTAATGCAACTTGTGATTGGCAGCAGCTGGTGGTGGAGTGGTTGTGGCATTTTTCACAACTGAATGCTTCAATTCACATGATTGGTATCAAATGAAGTAGAACAAAAACATAAAGGTTTCAAAAGAACTACTCTATTGGTATCAGTATAAATTTTAAGGGTACTGGTTTAGGTACTAGTATAGTCATTTTATAAAAAATGCCCATATAGTTTGAAATGTTAGTGGTGGAGTCTGCTATTTGCATGCTGGACTCAGATTACCCACACGCATACTGTACAAAAGATTCACAGATATACTTCAACACTCTGAGCCTAAGGTTTTTACAACAATTCTTGATCCGCCTGGTTTTATTTGCTAAAAAAGCTTGTAAAACATAAACCCTGTTCATCCCGGTCAATCTATAAACATCATTTTTTTCAGGACAAAAAAACAGAAGTTGAATGTTACAGATTAATCTTGATATCAAACACACAACTATGCTAAAAAAGCATTTCTATTGTCTAAAGGCTCTGACACACCAACCCGACGGCCGACCGTCGGCAGAAAAGGAAATCAGCCTGATCAGTCGGCTCCTCTCTCTCAAAACAGCGCCTCGGAACACAGTGAAGCGATGCGGACTTCAGTGTTCACTCTGTGCGTGCGTGAGACATATTACATCTCCATTACATGACGGAACATATCTCTAGACTCAGTGAACACAGAGCATGTGTCGTCAGTCATCGTTTTCATCAGAGAGTTTTGATAATAGTCAAGAAGGATTGTTGTAATTACTTGCTGAATGGAAGAAAATACGATGGCTAGTGATAAGAAGATACTTTTGTACTTTTCAGGATAATTGCCTGTGGAAGGTAAGGGACAAGGTGAGGTAGATATGGAGCCAAAGATCTTGCTTTTATGTCATTGAAAAAGTCAAATATCTTTGACTGTATTATTGCATGTCTCATATAGTCTTCTCACTTACAATTTGGTTGACAAAAATGTTGAAGAAAAGACCAAAAAATTCAGGAAAAGCTTAAAAAATGTCGGGAAAGCATCAAAACCATTGAAAAATGTGCCAAAAAAACTAGGTGGGCCAACATTTATTGTGAACCTAAATTGATATACAGGCCGGATTAAAATTTGAAAACAATACAGTCTCTTGTAAGCAGTCTATACGCAGGTATACTCTGTATACCAACTAAGAAAGCTCCTGACGTCAAACACTGACACTTGGTCAGTGGTTTTCACCAACAGATAATGACTCTGTGCATTCCCCTTTAGCATCTGTAGGGAACCTGCAGCTCTGCTGTAAGATGACGTAGCATTAAGAGCAAAAACGGTAGGGAGTAGTGTGAAAGACCGAAAATCTGTAACAGGAGGTTGTTTGGGGGGATAGGTAAAACAACACAGGATTTTCACCCAGTTCTAAACCTAACGCTAACATACATTTTGTAAGCCCATCCGATATCTTTTCCTAACCCTAACTGTCCCGTTGTTATTCTGCATGTGAGTTAAACCTACTTTTTTGAAACTATGCCAAATTGGAATTGAAAGCCCCTCTGTGTCTGACTGAGACGCTAAAGGAGACTTCAGTAACCAACGCCGAAGGCACCTGACCAAGCGTCACTTTTTGACATGCTGGGAGTTAGAATGTGTTGGAAAAGCAATAGAGAAACTCTGAACCAATTAACAAGCTTGACCAGGCAGTTTCTGTAACAGCTGTGTTTCGACAGCTTTATGTGGAAATAGGCTCAGATTAGAGTGCAGAAATGTCTGGTTACACCTAAAACGCCGTTTTAGTAGTAAAATGGTTGAGGCACCGGAGGCTTTAGTCTACCAGCTGTAAACCAAAGGTCACATAGTCGGCTGAATCATCATTTACTCTTTCCTCAATAAAAAAAAGGGAAATACTCTACTGTGTGGAGTTTATGCACAAAGATAACCACAAGCCTAAGGTCCCTAAGCTGACGGTTTCTGGCAGCTCTGTTTAGTGTGTGATGCATTTTCCTGGCATGATTTTGATGCACTGAACCCCCTAAAGAGCATTGCAAATACCAGCAAATACAAAAACATGCTGAGTGATTATGTTCCTGTTGTAATACTTTTATTTGCAAAAGCACATTTAGAAACAAAGTCACAAACTGCTTAGATCAGGTGACGTTTTAGCATGATATGTATGAGATTATATGTCTGTCATTACATCCCAAGTGTGGGGACTCAGAGGGGACTGATTCCTCCAGACAGATGTGCCAAACAAGCAAATCTCTGTGGGGCAGGCACTTTGAACCTACTGGTGAAATGTGTTCAGATCAACATGGATCATACCAATACCATGAACATGGTATTTCAGTCTCGTAACTTCAAGATTGTGAGAAAAACAGCTAGTTTTGGATATTCCATTTCCTTGGACTCTGGGCGAGTTATAAAAAAGAGTTTTTGGGACAATATCACCAATGTTTATATAGGAAGAATGAAAAGGTATGAATTCAAACACGACTGTCAACAATAGCTGCTTTCTATGTTAGTGTCATGGCAACGTTATTACAACTGTATAACTACTGTAAATCATCTTATGCTTTGTGTGTGGTCTTATTTGAATCCTGAGAGTCTATATTCTGAAGATATAATGAAGTTTATGAGTGGAGGTAACAGCACCGCCTCAAGTTTCTGCGCGGAAAAGTTGCCGGACGCCAAATTCTTCTGAACATAGTCATACTGAGACATCCAGAGAGAGTTAAGTTGCACTGATAGTCTTAGTTAGCTTTGTAGCAACTCATTTGGGAATGGCTTGAATGTGACGGACGTTCATTAATATCAAAAAATTACGCACTTCAGCTTTAAGCTTTTGTGATAAATGTTCTGTGTTTGACTGTCCAATCTCATGATCATTAAAAGAAAAACACTTATTGCTGGCAATGTATATATGTTCTCATCCTAACATAAGAATATCATGTAGTTTTGATGGTGTCTCAAGTTTAATGCTCCATTACATAGTGAATATTGAACTTCTAAGAAAAGAAATGGCAAATCGAAGTGTAATTTCTATAATAATGATAATAATTAATAATAATAATAATTATAATAATAATTAATCTTAATCTAATTTGTACACGTTTCATTCAAGTATTAAACAGAGAAATCAAAACAACAAGCACAAACCCACATCCAGGTATAGCATTATAGACATTATTTAATAATGAATGACTCATTCATGTGCCTGGTTCAACAACATTTATAGTAAAAGTAATGGTTATCTAGAATACGTGCTCTTTTTTCTTCCATATCTATCTCTACTATGCATTTGAAATTCTTCAAGGCTTCCAAGATGTATTGATTTACTGAAGAAGCAGAAAAAATTGACAAGAAATGTGAACTGTGGAGACCTTAGACAAAAATAGGTATTTCTAAGAACAAAGTAGTTATCTTTGAAAGTGTATGGATTACAGTTTTTGACAGGCAGGAGATGAGCCAGGAGACAGGATTATGAGACGTATAGGAATATAACCGAGGAGGCAGGAGGTGGATTTTTTAGATTGTGAAAATTTTCCTTTAAAGTCAATAAAGTAACAGACTGTGTGACTATGTGTCCACCACACCTCTGAAGGGAAATAGTTTGCTCCTGTCACTGCTGGAACTGTAGGGGGCTGATGGCAATTATTATGTAAAACAGGACTGTGGAGTTGGGATCTGAAGTAATTTAATAATAATAATAATTTTCTAAGAATTTGCAGAGATGTGTTGTATATTGCCTCATGCTTCTCTGCACTATCATCTAGTCATCTAGTTAGTTGTGTATGCTCACTGAGCGAGGGCTTTACCTTGCTTTCATGTTTTTCTCTTTAATTGGAGCAACTTAATCAAGGGTGGAAAGGTAAATCAGCTGATTTTATACAACACAGACTACCTCTAAATGTGATGAGTTAGTTTTATTGTAATTAAATTAAATGGCAGCATTATTATCTAGGGATGATGAGGAAAATGAAAACATGACACAGCTGTACTGCAAACAGAGACACACCTGTTGTCCAGTAATTACCACAGCAGAAAATTTAAATTGAACTCATGACTGTTCATAAAAGTTCATGAAGCTCCGTGAACCATTATATTTTTCTCAGCCCACTCAATGGTGCTCTTGGTTTATAGAAAACGGCTCAAGGAATGGCAAATCACTGTAAGCAAGGCATTATGTCTATGGGTGTTTCTGTGTGTGTGAATGTGCTGTTTTTATATAGCGCTTTTCTAGTCTTAACGACTACTCAAAGCGCTTTTTACATCATACAGGAAACATTCACCATTCACACACATTCATACACTGTGGCCGAGGCTGCCGTACAAGGTGCCACCTGCTCATCAGATAAACACTCACACACATTCAACTCGGGTTTCAGTGTCTTGCCCAAGGACACTTCGACATGGGACTGCAGGGCCAATGATTGAACCACCAACCTTCCAATTGGCAGGCAACCACTCTACCACTGAGCCACAGCCACCCGTGTGTGTGTGTGTGTGTGTGTGTGTGTGTGTGTGTGTGTGTGTGTGTGTGTGTGTTGCAGAGCCGGATTAAATGTAAGTGTTTACTTGAGCACTGATGGCCTCCCTCCTGATTATTACCTAATTACTAATTATTTAGTTACTTGATTGCATCTAATGTAGTGTTATTTCAAGGGCCTGAGAGAAACTTTTGTCAAGCCCCTCTTTAGCCCCTTGTTTTCTTTCTTCTTTTTCATGTTTCTTTTTTTCTGCTTTGCTGCACCCAAAAACATCCCAGAAAAGTGATGTTAATGTAACCTTCAAATGTAATGACTAGCTAACAACAACAAGGAACTGGAAATGCATTTTTCCGCAATTGGAGTGAACTTTTTGGACTATACTGTACTTTTTATTAAAACAATAAAATGTATATCAACTTTGAAAACATACAAGTTTTATTGAAGTTTTGTATTGGAAATTTACATTCTAAAAAGTATTTTTAAAACTTGTTCCTCTTACTAGGCCCTCCTCGTGGTAATTTGGCCCTAGGTTTTGCATGTTATTGTGTAAAAAGTACCATGTTTTGTGTAAAGTGAAACAGTGTTTAGTATTATGATTTCTTCTTCTTCTTCTTTTCAGAGAGGGTCCCATTTATACTCAACATTTTAAGTGTCTCATAGCCAGTAAAAATCCAGATGAGTACATTTAAGTTATTTAGACACATGTATGCTGATGCAATTTACCATTAAGTACTTTACATATAATCTAGACAACTACCATTTGATTTAAGCAGAAACTACAGGAGGACACCAACAAAGTAAAATATTAATAATAATAATAATAAATTTAATTTGTATAGCGCTTTTCCAAAGCTCAAAGTCGCTTTACAGATAAGAAACAGTAGATATATATATATATATATATATATATATATAAAAAAAAAACTAACAAAATATATAAATGGACAAAGCTTGAGCTCACAGTGATATGACACACTGTCTAATCTTACTAGTATTCTGATATGGTCAACCCAATGCTATGATTTTACCTGTAGGTGTTTGCAGTTTCCCGTAGGCGCCCATGCCCCGGAGCACCCACGTAATCGCTGACCGTGTTGTGATACAGTTCCTAAAATTCCCCCGCCGTGGGTTGCTGCTTAATTCAGCTGTCTCCACCTCTGCATAAACCTACCACCAACATCACCCCTGGTGAGGTGAGAAACAGCTTAATTTTAGCTACACAGTTTGATTGGGCCCAAGTGTATGTGCTTGGAAAGTATTATTATATAAAGGCCCTTTGTATGCACTGTTTATTATTACTGCCAAAAGACTTTGATTTAGTGAGTTTGCTGCGGCCGTCATCTTTACTGCGTTTTCTCCTCCTTTGCCTGCCAGTGATTCATTTCATAAAGAAGCTAAGTACGTACAGTATATAATGTTTTCCAGGCTATTCACAGTCCAGTCTATTAGCTGTGAGAAAGTGCAGCAGGGTGAACGATCAACTGTTAACCACTTCTGCTTCTCCACTGATTACACTGCCAGGCCCCTCCATCTGTCCACCCCCTCTCTGACTCTCTCTCCACCCTCCCAGGATGCACAAATAATTTGCTCTCTGACCTACAAATTACTTACACATGCCTTCTGTCTCTCTCTCTCTCTCTCTCTCTCTCTGTCTCTCGCTCTTTGGGAGAAATGCTTATGATTGCTACCTCTCCTCTCTCCCCCTGCTCGTAGAAAGGCACTTGCCAGGACAGAGGAAAAATAAATGAACTGAAGGTTTTGGCAGGAAGGCAGTACGTTCTATTATAGTTTAGGAGATTGAGGAATTCATCAGGCTTCTCTGCATCCATTCATCTACTCCACTAGACAGCCCTTGTCACACACAAGGACATTTCCTGCAGAAATTGACCTGCACTCATTGATTTGTCTCCGGTTGCGGCAGTTGTCTTGTTGCTTGGTGGAAAGAGGGTGGTTGTTCACCGACTGGATGACATGGTCCCATGTCAAGCTGCTCTTGGTAATTGGCCCGTTTCTATTCAGGCACTGTACAGAGGGACATGTGGCAAGACAAGTCTCAAGGGCTGGATTAAAGGCAAAAAGAGCCAGATTTGGTTGTTAGACTGTTGGGGGCGGGCAGGCGTGCGGGGGGTTTGTTGGAGTTTGTGATGTGTTTGACATGGCAGTCTGTCACTTTGAGTCCACTGCATTATTCTGAGGCTTATGTTCATGCTTATTTTTTAAACATTCAGTGGAAAAAGTGCCACATGAATGGCTATCTGAGATGTTTAGTTTAAATTAAGAATGCTTCCTCTGTCCAGGTAAAGCTCCAGGTGACCTTCACAGTGGTGATGGATTGAAGTGAGAGGCAATTAAAACCCTTGAACTTAAAGACAGTCAACAGCTGCCATGATAAACTGGTAAACTAGTGATACAAGGCAATTAAAAGTACACAAATTTAATGTTTCTGCAACTATACATCTTACAAATTAGGCAAGGCAAGGCAAGGCAGCTTTATTTGTATAGCACATTTCAGCAACAGGGCAATTCAAAGTGCTTTACACAAAATCAGAACAGATAAAACACAAGTACAAACAGTTAAAAATCATAAGCATTAAAAACCAATAAAACACATGAATAGACAGTTTAAAACCAAATAGAAAAACTAGGACACTAAAACAAGAATACAAGTACAGTGCAGCAAATAAAGAATTTAAAGAATGGCAATCATTTAAAGAAAGGCAGCATCAAAAAGAAAGGTCTTCAGCCTTGATTTAAAAGAACTGAGAGTAGCAGCGGATCGCAGATTTCTGGGAGTTTATTCCAGATATGAGGAGCATAGAACTGAAAGCTGCTTCCCCCTGTTTAGTTCTGACTCTGGGGTCAGAAAGTAGACCTGTCCCATATGACCTGAGAGGTCTGGGGGGGTCATAGTGTAGTAGCAGATCAGAATATATTTTGGACCTAAACCGGTAAGGGATTTATAAACTAGCAAGTTGACTTCTGAACAGGTAAGGCCAAGGTGGTCAAAGATCGCGTTAGACGGAGGCGTGAGCAAGCTTGTTTAGTGACGAACACATTAGCGTCTGATCCGACCCTGTAGCATGTGCTGTCGGATTCCGGTTGAGAATGTAAACATACTGGTGTTACATGGTCACATGATTTGTGACCAGGGGACCCTTCGTGGAAGGGGCCACTGTAGGGGAGTACTGAAACAATTTCTTTGAGACACAGGAAAGCCAGTGTAAAGAGGCTCAGAAACTGGGTGATGTGATCCAGCGGTCTGTTTCATTAGTGAGGACCAGAGGGGCCCCCCACAGCAGGTTCTGAATCAGCTGTAGCTGTCTGATTGATTTTTTAGGGAGACCTGTAAAGACCTTGTTACAGTAGTCAAGTCTACTGAAGATGAAAGCATGGACAAGTTTTTCCAAGTCGTGTTGACACATAAGTCCTTTAACCCTTGATATATTATATTATATATATATATATATTATATATATATTGGGGCGGCTGTGGCTCAGTGGTAGAGCGGTTGCCTGCCAATCGAAGGTTGGTGGTTCGATCCCCGCCCCTGCAGTCATTGTCGAAGTGTCCTTGGGCAAGACACCGAACCCCGAGTTGCCCCGGTGCTGCGCATCGGAGTGTGTATGTGTGTGAATGTTTATCTGATGAGCAGGTGGCACCTTGTACGGCAGCCCCGGCCGCAGTGTGTAAATGGTGAATGTTCCCTGTAGATGTAAACAGAGCATATAGAGGAAAGGTTGAAAAAATGGAACTTGAGCGCAGTGCTCGGCGCAATTCCGTGTGGTGTGCTTCACCAAGGGTAGTACAGCGCCAGTGGACGGTACCACTGTCCCCATAGAAAATCAAAGGAATGGCTAATGCCGAAAAGTTTTACCGTGAATAAAGTGTGGTTTTAAATGTGATTTATGGAACAACTCAGTTGCACTGTAACGAGTGTTTAAAATAGAACTATAAGAAGGAGAAATAGATGAATAGTAAAACTTGCGTTCACGGTAGTTCGGAGACAATAGTTCAATTTGGTGTACGAGAGAAAAGAATCACTGAACAGACAGATACACACAAACACACACACACAACAACCATGCTCAAACACTTCTGGAACTCGGAGCAGACACACCGAGCCATGCTTACACTTCTAACGACAGCAGGCAGAGCGTGTGGCCACTCAGGATGCACCAGTGACTGGTTTGCCAGCAGCAGGTTCCTGCTGTCTCAGCTCAGAGAGAGAAGAGAAGTACTGCTGTCGTGCCAGACAGTGCTGTGTCAGCAACGTGACAAAGAGAATAAATAGGTTTGATTTTTTAGATTCAGGGTTTCTACAGAAGGCTTGTTGCTAATCACCAGGGAGTTGATTCCAGGATCAATGGGGTTAAAAAAGTGAGGATGGTACATTTTCTTTGTTTCAGCTTCACTTTTCGATTCAAGTGGATGACAAAGGTGTATTGATACAAAACACTGCTGCCCCCCCCCCCCCACCCCTTTCCAAAAAAAAGCAACAAAAACTGAAGAATGCCTCAATAATCACAGGGAGTTTCATGTTTCTACAATGAAAAGTTTCATGTTTCACAAAGAAAAACTAATGCTTCAGAATATCAGAATAATTTCAAAGACACATCATTATGTGGGAAATATAATGTACTGGTTTAAATACAGTTCCAGTATTTTCTGTAACTAGTAAATGGTTGCATTTATAATAAATATTCAGTCAAAGTTTAATAAGCAACTATATATTCTTGTATCCCCTTGATTCTCGATTTATTTATGATTTATGATTGCTTCTTCCTACTTTAGTATTCATTTGGATACCAACCTCTTTATTATTTTTGTGTGCTGTCAAACTTAAACAAGTTCTTACATCACCAGTTCTGTCCAGTCAACTTAACCATGTTCCATGAAGAGGTCAGTTGTAGATGCTGCTTGTAAAGCTGCTATTTGCTAGATTTTAAAATGGGTCTCTTCGGCAGTATAAAAGTGAAGGTCCTTGATGCTTTGTGCTATAATGCCATATTTTATTTTTAAAATAGCTTAGAGCTTAGACAGCATTGATTTTTTTTGGGCTGTATACTGACTGATATCAACCTATTAAGTTTAATTTGTTTGTGCGGGGTTAACTCAGGCCAATAATGCCCAAAAAAAACTAAAAAAAAGAATTCACATTTAATTCGCAGCTTTAATCACATAACAAATTCTATACAATAGTGCCTTTAAAAGTATTCTTTAGTAGCTCCTTGAATACTACACTCTGCACCTGTCCAGTTCAAAGGAATATGCCTACCTAACGTTCCTCTCTTTTTCTTCCTGGTCAATTTTTCCCTTCATTTACAGCCTTTTTGTCAATTTCCAACCTGTTGATGTCCTTGAATTAAAAAAATGAAAATACCGATCAAGCGGTGGAAAAAAGCGCGTCGTGTGCAGGCGCGCATGATTCAAAAGGGTCTATTTAATTAATCATAAGTGTGGTTTGGGCGTAACATGCAATACACCAACTAGAATGCCATCTCCCATTCCCTTTAAAAGCCAGGCGCGTTTGTACCTTGGCACATTGCTATGATGATGGAGGATTTGCTGAGCAGGAAGGAGAGATCTTCGGAGAAGAAACTGATCCGCTTGTGCGTGAAGTGAAGCCCCAGTTGTCGCTTGACAGAGAAAGATTAAAAAATAAAAAAAGAGCTGTATTGGGTCACATTGTCTGTATTAATAGTAATGTTATCCAGGGTCATCATAAGTCTACTCTTAACCCACAGTCATTAAAGCTATATTAAAGATTAGCTATATCTTAGCATGTTAAATGAATAAATCCCATGTAACTGTTAATAAGTAGCTGTTAATAGTTTGGACTGTAGAAGAAGATGTAGTGGTAGTCGTTATACTCTATATGCAATGTGCTAAATGACACAGGAATTACTCACAAAAGCACATGAGAAAATACGTACCTTGGGGTCTTGTTCACAAGTGAGGGGACAATGGAGCGGGAGATTGGTCGGAGAATTGGTGCAGGGGGTGTGGTAGGCTATTACATTCAATTGCACCGTTGTGACAAAAAGGGAGCTGAACCAGAAGGCAAAGCTCTCAATCTACCGGTCAGTTTTCAAGCTGCCGAAATGGGTTTCCAGGAGGGGGGCTGGCGTCTCCCTTAGAGATAGGGTGAGAAGCTCAGTCATCCGTGGGGCTCGGAGTAGAGCCGCTGCTCCTTCGCGCGAAAGGAGTGTTAGTAGGTAGTTTGGGCATCTGGTAAAGAGGCCTCCTGGGGGCCTCCCCAGGGAGGTGTTCCAGGCACGTCCAGTGGGTGGAGGCCTCGGGGAAGACCAGGACTAGGTGGAGGGATTATATCTCCAACCGGGTGAAAACGCTCGGGATCCCCCAGTCGGAGCTGGTTGATGTGGCTCGGGAAAGGGAAGTTCGCAGCCCCCGTGACCCATACCTGATAAGCGGATGAAGATGGATGGAGGGATGGATGGATGGACTTTGCCCAAGCAAGTTTAAACAGTACTCCAAGTGGCCAACCAAGAAAAAAATTCTAAATTGACAACCTTGACAAGAAGATGAAAGCTATTCTAGCCATTGCCGACATCTCTACAACATGTCACATTCTGTCCTCACCCTGCTTCTTGTGTTCTAAAATAGTCTGCAGCTGGTTTGTGGCACTAAAATCACAAGCAAAAGTGCAAAATGCTTTCGCTGTTATCCAGTTTTTCATTGTGTAAGACACCAAGGTTGCAGCCAGTGACATAGAAGCTCAACTTCATCATGCTTGTTGTAGTAGCATAGCAACAAATGCTTGCCAATTACATCCTGTAGCTCGTGTAATTTTCAAAGGTTGCACTCTGATTGACACTGTGAGTAGGTGTTCACAGAGAACAGTGTGAACACGTTGACATTTTCATATTTCTATTCTGTGTGATCCCAACTCCTCCAGAAGGACCCAGATGTTTCCCCAACCGGAGAGTTCATTGGGCGACAAGCACAGACATCTGCACACACACTCGAACACAGAGCATGTGTCCAAGTGTACATCTGCGCACACACACTTCTTGTGGAGAAGCACAGATGTTCATATTGCATGTCTGTACACTTTTACCTGCAGGAACACACACACAACACAAACGCACACACACCACATTTATTCTGGCAAATGCATTTATGTATGTTTGAGAACAAACGATGCACATTTTGGGCCTAAAAATGCACACACACAAATTCCCTGTGGATAAAGTGTTTGATAACAGTAAAGGGGTAAATCAACTGAAGCACTAAAGTGTCAACATCTATCTAGAGGTACCTCCCAGTAAGGATGCATAGGGCAGTAGTAATAGTGGGGAACACCAATCGAATTACATTGAATTATTACATTAATGTTAAGGGACTTTTCTCATATAGCGTAAGCCTACATAGTGTACATAAAGTCTGGGATACAGCATACTTTTCCCAGGTTTTTTGGGCTCATTGTTGACAAAAAACAACAGTTTTGCAAGCTCCGCTATGTGCGTTATACTATATTCTGTTTACCATTGCACAAATTAGCATAGCAGCTAGCGGACATTCCTTCTGCTTGTAGCTTTACTCAACAAATCCGCACGGTAAATTTCAGCCTGCATGCACGTTTTGTAGCCTAAACAGAGCAGCGCTTACATGAATGTATTAGAGAGAACAACAAGATAGCAAACTGCCGTCCGCGAGTCACCTTCTTACTATAACCGGTCTGTTCAGCTGCGTGGGGCCTGATGGGGTTTAAGCCCCCACGTAAGCCTTCAAGGCAGCGCTGCGGCCGTTCTTAACCAAACCATTGCCTACCTAGTGCCTTCCAGGTAGCGCTGGTTGGAAGACGACGTTGGGGGCTTCAAACACCAAACTGTGTAGTGCGAAGCGTCTGCCCTCAGGATTCAAATGGTCAGCAACGGCCTGTAGCTAGTGATGGTCAAATGAAGCTTTGCGAACCACTGTCTTTATTTTCTGAGCTCACTAGATGGCGCACTATTTTCAAAGAAAAAAGCTTAGAAAAAATGGTATATCAGTGTGCTTCAACCCTTTGTTGAACAGAGAGCGCCAT
Source organism: Etheostoma spectabile (assembly GCF_008692095.1). Classification (NCBI taxonomy): domain Eukaryota; kingdom Metazoa; phylum Chordata; class Actinopteri; order Perciformes; family Percidae; genus Etheostoma; species Etheostoma spectabile. The sequence goes on along the minus strand of NW_022605578.1, from coordinate 1,802,397 downwards.
CTAGTGAGCTAAGAATAAAGACAGTGGTTTGCGAAGCTTCATTTGACCATCACTACCTGTAGCTGCTCAAGCCACCACACCCCCTCCACCCCGCTCACAACACGCCTTGCAGCTCACCAGCAGGACCCTGTTTTCTTGCTTCAAAATAAAAGGTCTTGCAAAAATTAAATTTTCCGAATAAAAGCCAGTTTTCTATAGTTTGGGGGGAACTACAGTCATTCAAAGAAACAAACACAATTGATATTGTATTGGATTAGTTCTTTAATGTGCTCATACATAATACATTGAACTGCAAACAACACAACTTCAAAATTTTTTTTAAATCAGTATTCAACTCAAACCTCATTCTGCACTCATGTAGGTACATCAAGTATTTGAATCAAATGTAAATTGACTGTCTTTGCACTATAATGAGCTTTGGTGTCTTTTAGTGTTTGAATTCAGTGTGTTGTTCAGTGTTTTCCTTTCCTTCTGCGATCACTAACCTTCAAATAAACAGCTCAATGCACTAAGAACATCACATCAACACACAGATAAAAGATGACAGAATGACAAAAACGTGGACTTTTGGTTGTTGCTTTTTTTTGTTGGAGTATTTTTTACAACATTTTTGACATCAACATACCTGTTCATTAAACCCAATATTAGAACCCATAAAATTACATCTATCTGTGGCCATGCGCACGGTTTAGTTTGTTTCTTAGCTGACCCGGGGGGGGGGGGGGCTCCGTAAGAAAGAGACTAGCGTATTTTAAGCCCGTTGTATGGTCTATAGTTCTGCACATTTAAGTACGAATTTGTGTCATCACTTGTTAGCTAGGTTACACCTGGCTGTTGATTCAGATAATGATGCCCTTGCTCACATTTGTATTTTAGGTGCATTATTTACATGCTCAGTAGTTAAACTGCATAAGAAATGGAATTAATATTGGGTTTATTGTATTATTGCTAGCATATAGTATTCCTATATGCACTGTGTATGGGAGCCTACAATGTTATTTATTTATTTGCAGAAACAACACACACACACACACACACACACACAACACACACCACACACACACACCCAGAGCGATAGGGGCAGGTGGCTCAGTGGTAGAGCGTGTTGCCTGCCATTGGAAGGTTGGTGGTTCAATCCCCATGTCGAAGTGTCCTGGCGAGACATGAACCCTAAGTTGCCTCCGATGCTGTACATCGGCGAGAGAGAGGAATGTGTCTGTGAGTGGTTATCTTAATTTCAGAAAGTTCTGGCACATCCAGTCGTTAATTTGTTTGATGCACAGTTTTTGTATTGGACTATGGCGATAAGGTTATGTAAATTTGTGTGTCGTCCGCATAACTATGGTAACTTATTTTGTTGTTTTCCATAATCTGGGCTAGTGGAAGCATGTAGATGTTAAACAGAAGAGGCCCCAGAATGGAGCCTTGCGGAACTCTGCACGTCATATTTGTACGCTCAGATGCATAATTACCTATAGACACAAAGTAATCCCTATTCTTTAGGTAGGATTCAAACCAGTTTAGTACTCAGCCAGAAAGGCCAACACAGTTTTCCAATCGGTCTAGTAATATGTCGTGGTCGACCGTGTCAAATGCAGCACTGAGATCAAGTAATACTAAGATTGAAATTTTGCCACTATCTGTGTTAAGGTGGATGTCATGAAAGACTTTGACAAGAGCCGTTTCAGTGCTGTGGTGTGTTCGGAAACCCGACTGAAAGGTATCAAAACTGTTGCTTAATGACAAGAAATGGTTGAGTTGTTGAAAGACTACTTTTTCAATGATTTTACTTAGAAACGGAAGGTTTGATATTGGCCTATAGTTGCTCATTAGTGACTTGTCTAGGTTGTTCTTTTTTAAGAGTGGCTTGATTGCTGCAGTTTTCAGGGCCTGTGGAAAGATACCTGAAAGAAGAGATGTGTTCACAATCTGTAGAAGATCAGAAGTCAAACAATTGGAAAAATTTGAATCATATAACTAATTTTCATAATAAAATATGTTTTGTAGAAAGCTTATTGCTGTCAGTTTAACGTTAAACTGTCAAAACAATCTTCAGCACACTGTCTATTCTGCATTTAGGGATTGTCCAACTCAATTTCACTAGTTAAAGTTATAATATGTCAAGTGTCTGCCCTAAAATGTCATTGTTGTTGTTGTGTGTGTGTGTGTTTATATATATACAGTATATATACTGTATATATATATAGCATATAGTATATATTTGTTATGTACTTAAATATTTGTGACCTGTAATGCTTTTCCAGAATGTCTGTCATATATATAATGTTATAATGTTGACTTTTCATGTTAAATGTGACCAGAGCTTCACATGTAGTCACAAACGTTCAGATTTCCAACTGTTCTGAACTGGTTTAAACAGGTTTTTTCTACTCTTGGCTTGGTGACACGTAACACTGAGGGCTCCGGCCTTCTATGCTTGGTCATCTGCTCCAGGTAGGCATGACTGGAGCTTTAGCGGGTTTTTTTTTCAAGCTAACATTTTTAACATTGTTGCATGTAGCTAAATGCTAACGGCAGTGAAAGATGTAATCCTGGCTCGCAATGTTGTTTGTTTCTCCTCTATTGCAGGTCACATTGTGATCAAATCTTTTTTTATATTCAGAAATGATCAACATACAAACAACTACAAACAATAAACTGAGACATCGGAACGCCTCCCGGAGCCAAAAAACAAAGAGAGGAAAGCTGGGAGGGAGGGAGACAAAACAACACATGCAAAAACAGACACACACAGCCTTTATCGGTGTTGTTTTTGGTAGAAAGGGCGGCTGTTTACTCCACTGAAGCCACCAATTTTACGGAGACCGACTGCAACAACAGAAACGCTGATATGGAATCTGACCAATCAGAGCAGACTGGGTGTTTTCAGGAGGGTGGACAGGCGCTCCAACAGAGGGTGAATAGGTGCAACAGCCATGGGCAGTATGAGAAAAATACCTTTAATCAATGACACAGTTGTTGGCCAGCCAGCACAAACCAGCACCCTGGGTGGGGGCTAATAAGGAGCAATAAGGAGGCAATAACAGAAAGATTAACCAGAATATACATGCACTCACTTGTCTGTGTAATGCCCGCTGATTTGGGCAACGCTGTTTTGTTGTATGGTGTCATAGCAACGTAAACGACTCACAGAGCATGTCCAGTTCAAAAACCAATGCTGGGGAGTGATGCAGGGCAGTTGAAGCATGCACAGAGGCTTAAATGGTTAAGGCATACCCCGGTTACTGAATGAGTTCGCTACCTCTGTTAACTGGGTTATGAGAACTCTAATTTTAACCGGGGAAGGTGTTTTCATATTGTTTGAGAAATCGGGGTATTGCTTTAACCCGAATATGCCATATTGGTCCAAATATAAGACGCTTTCCTATTCCTAGAAAAAAGTCTGAAAAAGTGGGGTCGTCTTACAATCGGGTTGACCTGTGACCTGTGTGTTTTTAGTAGGAATATTCTAATGTCATTTTTGGCCAATTGTGACAGCCCTATGAAGTATACAGTAGTACTCCATCAACACCTGGAAACACACATGAGCTGTAAAATTCGTGGAACGCAGAGCAAATGTCCGGAGTCAATAGCAAATCAGTTCTGTGGTTACATAGTGAATATACAAGCTTCAGATCCTAAGTCAAGCTGCCTACACATGATCCGCGACAAATCCGCGAGGTAGGGTGCAGAGCATATAGAGGAAAGGTTGAAAAAATGTGAACTTTGAGCGCAGTGCTCGGCGCAATTCCGTGTGGTGTGCTTCACCAAGGGTAGTACAGCGCCTAGTTGGACGGTACCACTGTCCCCATAGAAAATCAAAGGAATGGCTAATGCCGAACAGTTTTACCGTGAATAACGTGTGGTTTTAAATGTGACTTTATTGGAACAACTCAGTTGCACTGTAACGAGTGTTAAAATAGAACTATAAGAAGGAGAAATAGATGAATAGTAAAACTTGCGTTCACTGGTAGTTCGGAGACAATAGTTCAATTTGGTGTCAGAGAGAAAGAATCACTGAACAGACAGATACACACACACACACACACACACACAACCATGCTCAACACTTCTCGGAACTCGGAGCAGACACACCGAGCCATGCTTACACTTCTACCGACAGCAGGCAGAGCGTGTGGCCACTCAGGATGCACCAGTGACTGGTTTGCCAGCAGCAGGTTCCTGCTGTCTCAGCTCAGAGAGCAGAAGAGAAGTACTGCTGTCGTGCCAGACAGTGCTGCTGTCAGCAACGTGACAAAGAGAATAAATAGGTTTTGATTTTTTAGATTTCAGGGTTTCTACAGAAGGCTTGTTGCTAATCACCACAGGGAGTTGATTCCAGAGATCAATGGGGTTTAAAAAAGTGAGGATGGTACATTTTCTTTTGTTTCAGCTTCACTTTCTGATTCAAGTGGATGACAAAGGTGTATTGATACAAAACAC
>NW_022605578.1:1796864-1797944 GCF_008692095.1 Etheostoma spectabile | reverse complement strand
CCCACCCCTTTCCAAAAAAAAGCAACAAAAACTGAAGAATGCCTCAATAATCACAGGGACTGTTTCATGTTTCTACAATGAAAATGTTTCATGTTTTCACAAAGAAAAACTAATGCTTCAGAATATCAGAATAATTTCAAAGACACATCACTTATGTGGAAATAATAATGTACTGGCTTTTAAATACAGTTCCAGTATTTTCTGTAACTAGTAAATGGTTGCATTTATAATAAATATTCAGTCAAAGTTTAATAAGCAACATATATATTTCTTGTATCCCCTTGATTCTCCTGATTTATTTATGATTTATGATTGCTTCTTCCTACTTTAGTATTCATTTGGATATCCAACCTCTTTATTATTTTTGTGTGCTGTCAAACTTAACAAAGTTCTTACATCACCAGTTCTGTCCAGTCAACTTAACCATGTTCCATGAAGAGGTCAGTTGTTAGATGCTGCTTGTTAAAGCTGCTATTTGCTAGATTTTAAAATGGGTCTCTTCGGCAGTATAAAAGTGAAGGTCCTTGATGCTTTGTGCTATAATGCCATATTTTATTTTTTAAATAAGCTTAGAGCTTAGACCAGCATTGATTTTTTTTGGGCCTGTATACTGACTGATATCAACCTATTAAGTTTAATTTGTTTGTGGCTGGGTTAACTCAGGCCAATAATGCCCAAAAAAAACTTTAAAAAAAAGAATTCACATTTAATTCTGCAGCTTTAATCACATAACACATTCTATACAATAGTGCCTTTAAAAAGTATTCTTTAGTAGCTCCTTTGAATACTACACTCTTGCACCTGTCAAGTTCAGTAAGGAATATGCCTACCTAACGTTCCTCTCTTTTTCTTCTCCTGGTCAATTTTTCCCTTTCATTTACAGCCTTTTTGTCACTTTCCAACCCTGTTGATGCTCCTTGAATTAAAAAAATGAACATTACCGATCAAGCGGTGGAAAAAAGCGTCCGTGTGCCAGGCGCATGATTCAAAAGGGTTCTATTTAATTAATCATAAGTGTGGTTTGGGCGTAACATGCAATACACCAACTAGAATGCCATCTCCCATTCCCTTTAAAAGCCA
>NW_022605578.1:1796245-1796854 GCF_008692095.1 Etheostoma spectabile | reverse complement strand
TACCTTGGCACATTGCTATGATGATGGAGGATTTGCTGAGCAGGAAGGAGAGATCTTCAGGAGAAGAAACTGATCCGCTTGTGCGTGAAGTGAAAGCCCCAGTTGTCGCTTGACAGAGAAAGATTAAAAAAAATAAAAAAGAGCTGTATTGGGTCACATTGTCTGTATTAATAGTAATGTTATCCCAGGGTCATCATAAAGTCTACTCTTAACCCACAGTCATTAAAGCTATATTAAAGATTAGCTATATCTTAGCATGTTAAATGAATAAATCCCATGTAACTGTTAATAATGTAGCTGTCTAATAGTTTGGACTGTAGAAGCAATGTTAGTGGTAGTTACGTATATCTTCTATATGCAATGTGCTAAATGACACAGGAATTTACTCACAAAAGCAACATGAAGAAATACGTACCTTGGGGTCTTGTTCACAAGTGAGGGGACAATGGAGCGGGAGATTGGTCGGAGAATTGGTGCAGCGGGTGTGGTAGGCTATTACATTCAATTGCACCGTTGTGACAAAAAGGGAGCTGAACCAGAAGGCAAAGCTCTCAATCTACCGGTCAGTTTTCAAGCTGCCGAAATGGGTTTCCTCAGGAGGGGGGCTGG
>NW_022605578.1:1796075-1796235 GCF_008692095.1 Etheostoma spectabile | reverse complement strand
AGAGATAGGGTGAGAAGCTCAGTCATCCGTGTGGGGCTCGGAGTAGAGCCGCTGCTCCTTCGCGTCGAAAGGAGTTAGTTGAGGTAGTTTGGGCATCTGGTAAAGAGGCCTCCTGGGGGCCTCCCCAGGGAGGTGTTCCAGGCACGTCCAGCTGGGTGGA
>NW_022605578.1:1794382-1796065 GCF_008692095.1 Etheostoma spectabile | reverse complement strand
AAGACCCAGGACTAGGTGGAGGGATTATATCTCCAACCTGGGCTGAAAACGCCTCGGGATCCCCCAGTCGGAGCTGGTTGATGTGGCTCGGGAAAGGGAAGTTCGCAGCCCCCGTGACCCCATACCTGATAAGCGGATGAAGATGGATGGAGGGATGGATGGATGGACTTTGCCCAAGCAAGTTTAAACAGTACTCCAAGTGGCCAACCAAGAAAAATAATTCTAAATTGACAACCTTTTGACAAGAAGATGAAAGCTATTCTAGCCATTGCCTTGACATCTCTACAACATGTCACATTCTGTCCTCACCCTGCTTCTTTGTGTTCTAAAATAGTCTGCAGCTGGTTTGTGGCACTAAAATCACAAGCAAAAGTGCAAAAATGCTTTCGCTGTTATCCAGTTTTTCATTGTGTAAGACACCAAGGTTGCAGCCAGTGACATTAGAAGCTCAACTTCATCATGCTTGTTGTATTGTAGCATAGCAACAACTGCTTGCCAATTACATCCTGTAGCTCGTGTAATTTTCAAAGGTTGCACTCTGATTGCTACCTGTGAGTAGGTGTTCACAGAGAACAGTGTGACACAGTTTGACATTTTCATATTTCTATTCTGTGTGATCCCAACCTCCTCCAGAAGGACCTCAGATGTTTCCCCAACCCGGAGAGTCTCATTAGGAGCGACAAGCACAGACATCTGCACACACACTCGAACACAGAGCATGTGTCCAAGTGTACATCTGCGCACACACACTTCTTGTGGAGAAGCACAGATGTTCATATTTGCATGTCTGTACACTTTTACCTGCAGGAACACACACACACACACAAACGCACACACACACACATTTATTCTGGCAAATGCATTTATGTATGTTTGAGAACAAACGATGCACATATTTGGGCCTTAAAAATGCACACACACAAATTTCCCCTGTGGATAAAGTGTTTGATAACAGTAAAGTGGGTAAATCAACTGAAGCACTAAAGTGTCAACATCTATCTAGAGGTACCTCCCAGTAAGGATGCATATGGGCAGTAGTAATAGTGGGTAACACCAATCGAATTACATTGAATTATTACATTAATGTTAAGGGACTTTTCTCATATAGCGTAAGCCTACATAGTGTACATAAATGTCTGGGATAACAGCATACTTTTCCCAGGTTTTTTTGGGCTCATTGTTGACAAAAAAGCAACAGTTTTGCAAGCTCCGCTATGTGCGTATACTATATTCTGTTTACCATTGCACAAATTAGCATAGCAGCTAGCGGACATTCCTTCTGCTTGTAGCTTTATCTCAACAAATCCGCACGGTTAAATTTCAGCCTGCATGCACGTTTTGTAGCCTAAACAGAGCAGCGCTTACATTGAATGTATTAGAGAGAACAACAAGATAGCAAACTGCCGTCCGCCGAGTCACCTTCTTTACTATAACCGGTCTGTTCAGCTGCTGTGCTGGCCTGATGGGGTTTTAAGCCCCCACGTAAGCCTTCAAGGCAGCGCTGCGGCCGTCCTCTTCAACCATAACCATTGCCTAACCCTAGTGCCTTCCAGGTAGCGCTGCTTGGAAGACGACGTTGGGGGCTTCAAACACCAAACTGTGTAGTGCGAAGCGTCTGCCCTCAGGATTCAATATGGTCCAGCAACGGCCTGTAGCTAGTGATGGTCAAATGAAGCTTTGCGA
>NW_022605578.1:1793722-1794372 GCF_008692095.1 Etheostoma spectabile | reverse complement strand
TTATTTTCTGAGCTCACTAGATGGCGCACTATTTTCAAAGAAAAAAGCTTAGAAAAAATGGATATTCAGTGTGCTTTCAACCCTTTGTTGAACAGAGAGCGCCATCTAGTGAGCTAAGAAAATAAAGACAGTGGTTTGCGAAGCTTCATTTGACCATCACTACCTGTAGCTGCTCAAGCCACCCCACCCCCCTCCACCCCCGCTCACAACACGCCTTGCAGCTCCACAAGACGACCCTTGTTTTCTTGCCTTCAAAATAAAAGGTCTTTGCAAAAATTAAATTTTCCGAATAAAAGCCAGTTTTCTATAGTTTGGGGTGGAACTACAGTCATTCAAAGAAACAAACATCAATTGATATTGTATTGGATTAGTTCTTTTAATGTGCTCATACATAATACATTGAACTGCAAACAACACAACTTCAAATATTTTTTTTTAAATCAGTATTTCAACTCAAACCTCATTCTGCACTCATTGTAGGTTACATCAAGTATTTGACTCAAATGTAAATTGACTGTCTTTGCACTATAATGAGCTTTGGTGTCTTTTATGTGTTTGAATTCAGTGTGTTTGTTCAGTGTTTTCCTTTCCTTCTGCGATCCACTAACCTTCAAATAAACAGCTCAATGCACTACAGAACATCACATCAA
>NW_022605578.1:1793204-1793712 GCF_008692095.1 Etheostoma spectabile | reverse complement strand
AAAAAGATGACAGAATGACAAAAACGTGACTTTTGGTTGTTGCTTTTTTTTGTTGTGAGTATTTTTTACAACACTTTTTGACATCAACATACCTGTTCATTAAACCCAATATTAGAACCCATAAAATTACATCTATCTGTGGCCATGCGCACGGTTTAGTTTTGTTTTTCTTAGCTGACCCCGGGGGGGGGGGGGCTCCGTAAGAAAGAGACTAGCTGTATATTTAAGCCCGTTGTATTGGTCTATAGTTCTGCACATTTAAAGTACGAATTTGTGTTCATCACTTGTTAGCTAGGTTACACCTGGCTGTTGATTCAGTATAATGATGCCCTTGCTCACATTTGTATTTTAGGTGCATTATTTACATGCTACAGTAGTTAAACTGCATTAAGATAATGGAATTAATATTGGGTTTATTGTTATTATTTGCTAGCATATATGATTCCTATATGCACTGTGTATGGGAGCCTTTACAATGTTATTTATTTATTTGCAGAACCACACACAC
>NW_022605578.1:1792948-1793194 GCF_008692095.1 Etheostoma spectabile | reverse complement strand
ACACACACACACACACACACACACACACACACAGAGCGATAGGGGCAGCTGTGGCTCAGTGGTAGAGCGGTTGCCTGCCATTTGGAAGGTTGGTTGGTTCAATCCCCATGTCGAAGTGTCCTTGGGCGAGACACTGAACCCTAAGTTGCCTCCGATGCTGTACATCGGCGAGAGAATGTGTGTGAGTGTTTATCTGATGAGCAGGTGTTACCTTGTACTGCAGCCTCGGCCACAGTATATGAATGT
>NW_022605578.1:1792437-1792873 GCF_008692095.1 Etheostoma spectabile | reverse complement strand
AATACAGCACATTTACATTTTAGCTGAGCTACCCATGCCCGTGTTTGTCCTGTTGGTTGATTGCAATGAAGCATCTAAAGAGAAGTTGTCTCCATCCGTGTTCTAACAGACACACCTGGGGCCAAGTTGGAAACCAGAATCAGCTTTAAATCCAGTCCAGTCTAATTGTCGATACAGTAGGCTACTGTATGTTGCACTTGATGCACCACTACAAGACGACTCGACAGATTCCCATCATCCTCGGCCTTATCTGAGAGAGATGTTTGAGATAGTAGACTATGTATCAAGAATGACTCCTGGCGAATGTGCCGCGTAATTCTAAAATATAGGGGACTTCTTAATAAATGTCTGTTTAGTAAATCATATTTTATCCTTTATTTTCTTTCCAGAAGCCATATTTGAGCATACACAAATGTTAAGGGGAAGATTATAAAAG
>NW_022605578.1:1792171-1792427 GCF_008692095.1 Etheostoma spectabile | reverse complement strand
TCTGTGAATTCTCACAGAATCACAACTGAATATCTAATAATATAATAACATATCTTGCTGCTCAGTCAGAATCTTATTAACCTGCAGTCTCTGTCACACTAATCATTTATGTGATGTTCTAGGCCTATTGGCAGACATCCATTTAATGTCCATCCGTGAAGACAATGGCATAAAGAACCTTTTTTCATGTCCACTGATGTTTCTCATCTTGCACTCTAAAATAGCCTACTTTTACTTTTATACTTTAAGGAAATTT
>NW_022605578.1:1791436-1792161 GCF_008692095.1 Etheostoma spectabile | reverse complement strand
ACTTTGTTACTTTTACTTGAGTAAAGAAGGTAAATCAGTACTTCTACTTTTGCCAGAGTATTTTTTAACACAAGTATCTGTACTTCTACTTGAGTATGGAAAGTGAGTGCTTTTGCCATATCTGAGTATGGAAGCACCAGAAACACAAAAAGTTATTGTTTTTATAATATGGGCACTTTAAAAACACACACCTTAGTGTTGAGCATCACACAACTCCAAAACAAGTACAGTTACGTACAGAAAGCCAGTGTTACATTACAAACACAGAGTGTATGGCAGTGCACGCCAAACATCAATAAACAAATGTTGAGACATTCAGATGGTAGAGTCAGAATTTGGCGTGAACATAATGAGAACATGGATCCATCCTACCTTGTTACCAATGTGTCCAACTTATGTTTACCTATTGCATTTGGCTGCAAAATGATCGCAGTAACCTGGATGTGGGTCTTCAGAGTAAACTGCCTGAAGTACACCCCTTTTACCTGTCCCGACATATCCTGTAAAAGAAACAAAGAAAAAAACAGAATTGTTTGTACTGACCAGTGACCACTACACTCAGGATGTGGTCTATGCGTAGTTATTACATACAACCTAGACCATCCAGTGGTCAACACAAACTGTACAATGGCAACAATCCTTCAATTTTATCAATAATTTTTTTGGCACTGGATCAGTTCGCAGCTGAGTGTGAAGCGGCTGGGATGAGGATTAGCACCTCTAAA
>NW_022605578.1:1779606-1791426 GCF_008692095.1 Etheostoma spectabile | reverse complement strand
GAGGCCATGGTTCTCAGCAGGAAACCGATGGAGTGCCTTCTTCAGGTAGGGAATGTTCTGACCCCAAGTGAAGGAGTTTAAATACCTTGGGGTCTTGTTCGCGAGTGAGGGGACCTTGGAACAGGAGATTGGTCGGAGAATCGGAGCAGCAGGTGCAGTATTACATTACATTTATTGCACCGTTGTGACAAAAAGGGAGCTGAGCCAGAAGGCAAAGCTCTTGATCTACCGGTCAGCGTTCGTTCCTACACTCACCTATGGTCATGAAGGCTGGGTCATGACAAAAGAACGAGATCCAGGGTACAAGCGGCTGAAGAAGGTGGCTGGCATCTCCCTTAGAGATAGGGTGAGAAGCGTAGTCATTTGAGAGGAGCTCGGAGTAGAGCCGCTGCTCCTTCACGTCGAAAGGAGCCAGTTGAAGTGGTTACAGCATCTGGTAAGGATGCCTCCTGGGCTCCAGGCACGTCCAGCTGGGTGGAGGCCTCGGGGAAGACCCAGGACTAGGTGGAGAGATTGTATCTCCACCCTGGCCTGGGAATTCCTCGGGATCCCCCAGTTGGAGCTGGTTGATGTGGCTCGGGGAAGGGAAGTTTGGGGTTCCCTGCAGCAGCTGCTGCACCCGCAACCCGATACCGGATAAGCGGATGAAGATGGATGGATGGATTTTTGGGCTTAAGCAGAAATATGAACATTAAAAATTTAACATCATAACGCATTCACCTGATCTTGTTTTTTGATAGTCCAAGTATAGTTTGTTGTATACAGTATGAACAGATTATTATTACTCTATGTTAGATTTAAATACATTTATTTCCTTTACAACCACTATTGTGACACAGCATTTTGTGTTACTTTAACATGTAGGTTTTAAATTGCATTCATTGTTCACCACAGTCATGAGGCGATACCTAAATATATTTGCATTATATAGTCAGTTATTTCCAAACATGAGATATTTAATATCACATTGTATGTTTCCCAAAAGAAATACCAGCACGTTTAACTGTGTTCCGCTCTTGGCTCTGTAATTAAGGGACCAGCTTACAGAAGTCTCCTTTCTTTTCACAAAGATGACACTTGAACTGTGAATCACAGGTCGGTACCAGCTGAGGCTCACCGTGCTCTGGCAGAACAGACTGAAGAGAACAGGAAGAAATTATATGGCCAACACAATGTTAGTAAAAGAAGCTTTAACTTTCAAATTTAGGCAATTGTCAATAACTAAAATGACATTAAAGTGACTACATGTCGCTTTGTAGTTTTTCTGAAACTGTAATTTTTAATTTAATAAAAATATCATCAGGAACTACCACACACACACACACACACACTTACTAACAAGCTAACATTAGCATAATTTTGCTGACACACAGCTAACTGTCAGACTTAGCTTTACTCTGACAGGCTAAACTAGCCTTAGCATACTTTTGCTGACTTGGTTAAAAATGTGCCCGCAAAAACACACACTCACACGCACACACATGCACACACAGCACAATTTTACATGTTGGCTTACAGCTCCACTGCAGTTCGCAGGTTCAAAGAGATGTATTCTCATTTGTTTCTTCAAGGTATTTGCCCCAAGCACAAGCAGACATACAAAATGTTTAGGAGACATAATTGGCATTCCGATAATGAGAAAACATAACTGACAGGTGGAGGGATAGAAGCAAATATGAAAGAGCATCAAGAGACATGGAAGAGAGAGACTGCAGATAAAACTCAATGGAAAGTATTGCAGAGAATAAACTGTTTATGTGTCAAAGAGAGATGGGACTGACAGAGAGTCAGGGGGAAGTTACATGCCTTATGGGAGAAGCAGATATGGCCCTCTGTAAAGCATCAAAAGCACCCACAATTGACTGACTTATGGTACACAAAGAAAGCTTTGGTTGACTTAGCTTGGATTAGAACAGCTTTCAATTACCGGGACTGTTGTGCTGACGTTTGGCCTGCACAACCCCCTGCGGTCCACAGCAGAATACAGGACCTTATTGTTCAACAGCCAAAACTCAGTCCCTGCTGGATTCTGCTTGATCAATTGCTTCTTTTTGTCAATGACATTAAGAACAATGTTTACTCCAGTTGTAGCAGTTTGCAGACTGAATAATGAAGGCATGTGGAATATTAAGTGTAAGGCTAGACTCATTTATGATTTATCATACTGTAGCTATGGTTCCATCCGTTTTAGGCTTTGAATTTATACGTTCAAAGGCAAAAAGTAAGTGTTGACACACTTCTGAGTGGGTGAGTATGTTCAGAAAGAATGCTTAATGTATTCCAACCTATAAAGTAGTCATTTGAGGTTGAGAAGAAAGGCATATCATAGAGTTCTGGGTTGGGCGCTCTGCAACAAGCAAATAAAACAATAGAAAGACTCATTGAATGAAGAAAAAGAGGGCACTCTGATCAAAACTAAATTAATCTTCCAAAACACACCAGAGAAGTTCTGATCAACAACAATTTTCATTTTATTCTTTTCTGCTGTAGGTAAAAAATACAAACAAAAGATTGCTGGTGATTGTTCTTATATGTCAATGTAAATGCTTTGAGCACTACAAATTACAAATTGAAATTATTTGTATTGGGGTCGAGGTAGTCTCACATTGCCAGACCACAGCGTCGTCGAATAAGGGTGTATACACCACAGATACATTCTGGGATAGGGAAAAAAACTGGGTTTTACATTTCTTTAAACCAATTACAATCGTCTTGGGTCACACAGCGATGATGGCTCTGCCTAATAGTCTCAGGAAAGAACTAGCTTTGGTGTAACATTTGCACCCCACAAAATATTAAAAACATGTACATTTTTTACAATCATTTCCCAAAAGAACCAGGTAGGCCTGCTTTGTTGCACGATCCAAACTTTCTTTAAAACTTGCCATTTTCAATATGTAACTTGCTAGCTCGAGTTTTGTTGTTTTTTCCTGAAACAAACATTTGAGAATGGCAACACAGAGAGTGGAAGATGAAAGCGATTATCCTGGAAATGTACTTCCGTTGATCCAGACTGATGTGAGGCAGATAGCTCAAAGACAGAAGCAGTTTAAATGGCTGGATATTGTGCTTATATCTTACCCTTAAAAAAGGGGGCATAGTGATACCACAGTAAGGCTGAATCCCATTTCTCCATCTTACCAAGATACCATAACATATCTTACCAAGGGGTAAGGGCTAGGGGTGAAAAAATACCCCTGTGAAATGGGACACCACTTGGTTACATCACCATACAGTATTGATTACAAACTTCCAAGATGCCGTTTGGGTGGGTTTTTGTGTGCGTGTCATATGCATTTATATATTTTTTAGTTATTTTATGTTCACTTTGGTGGGGCAGAGGCAGATGTTCTCATCTGGTTAGTTCTTAGGTCTATTTGCAATACACATCTGTATACACAATGCATGGTGTGTTGTATATCGGTTTCAGTTATCAGTTTTAAATGTCATTGATGATCATGACAAACAAAAGTCTGTCTTTATTTCCCAATGAATTAAACATAACAGGCAAAACATTACATTAAATATATTATATTACAGAACCATTATCAACAATTAGAACCTTAACTTCCATGTTACACATATAAAACGGCACTGAAATGTGTAAAACTAAAAAAAGACACACAAGACCACAAACAAACAAACTACAGCTATTCTGACATTCCAGATCAGTCTGATGCGTGTTGGCCAGTAACGCTTCCCTCATTTTTCAGAGGTGGAGATAGAAACCCTGACATCTTAGGTTCATTTACACTGACGTGGGTACTATTTGGCAGCTTGAAAACTGGTATTGAAGGTTGTAGAAAGAATGGAAAGACATGACTGATGCGGCCAACAGTGTTGCCGTAGAAAATTGGACTCCAGCTGAAGTTTATTTAATTTATACATCCTTGACAGAAGTATGCTATACTCCTAATAGTAATATATAGGCTTATATTGCAATCTCTTAGGTCTACATGTAGGTTTACCTATATTTAAATAATCACACAGTAGTAGAGTTTATGCAGTGTCTCCAATGAAGGCGAGCACGTGTCCTCTGCCACCCTGTCCCGTGCTGGACCACCACCCCGACCCTGTCTCCTGACAGCAGAGGGGCTGGAAAACAAGCCGAAATATGTCCGTCAATGGCAGACAAAAATCTTTCACTTGTGGCCCTTGACGACATTTCAAAGGACAAACAAAAATCTAAAGAATAAATAATAATGTTGTGCATCATCATGTTTCCTGTATTGAATATCACAGCCAAACATAAGAATACACCTTTGAAAGCGAGGAGTAATATCCTGTCTCCTTCATGTACCCCCCAGTTGGGGCTGTGCTGGACACTGGTCTCTGGGCATCGGGTCATCCAGCTCTGTCTCTACATTTATGACACCCTGTTTTCCTGTTCAATGTTGTGCAGGACCCCACAGGCTAAAACAATGTTACAGACTTTTTTTGGCGAGTATAGTAAAACGAAAAGTGAAATGAAAAACGTGAGTGCCATTTACAATTTTTCTATTCATTTAATAGGTCCTCTCCTAATCTTAAATTAACTCAAAATCTGGTTCTTGTGTCTGACAAAATTAGGCATGATTTGGTAAGGTATTATCAGTTTACAGGTTCAGCTCTTGTCAATATGGTAGTGCACTACCATGAAAATAGCGCCCTTACATTGCTACACTAGTATAGTGGACTGTCTTCATGCCACATTCCAACAGCCCAGAAGTAATTACAACAATGAGCCCCTCCCTCTGGACTCCACTACATTTTTAACTACAATACGACGAAGTTGCAAATAACATTTGACAGGTGCTTATTGAGAAGAATCACGGTCAATTTGTTTATCCTCATGAACTTCATTAAATACTTGACTCCAATTGTAGAACCTTCTTATGCTTATTTAACCTTGGGAATACTGGCAAAGAAGCTATTATAACAATATAAACCAATTGAGATGTTTTGATTGTTATTCAACAACTGGAAGACCTCAGAGACCTCTGAGAGAAGCGTTGACTCGCAGAAAATTGAGGTTAATGATAATTGAATATTTGAAGAGAAAGCTGAATAATAACAGCTATAGAACACCAGCCACTGGAAAGTTGAGCGTGGGTGGTGGATGAGAATGACTGTTTTCTGAGAATTACATGTAGAAAAACCAACAAACAAACAAACCCACATTTATCATGCACACACATACACATGTACATAATCTTCTCTCTATATTGCTCCCTACAGACTCCTATTGTCCTGATGCCGGCTCAGAAAAGGTTGTACCATTTCTAGGCCACTTGTTTTCAGTGTGAGTGAAGAATTTTTCGTGCTGTCTTTTCATTGAGTTGTTGAAACAGTGCATCTTTATTTGTCCTACCTTCACAACATGTGATCAGGTGTCTGCAGCCTTGTGATAGAAACTATAGTACTGTGAAATGAGCTTTTCCTCTACATATTGTAAAATATTTGTGTGATTATGTGTTATAAATCTGGTCATGGATCATCAAATCAGGTAATAGTAAAAGGTTGACACTAGTCTATATCCTTGACCTTTTACTTCCCGGATTGCTATGCTGCCACCTGAAATTCCGACAGTTTGCACAGTTTTGCTACCATCCTCTTTCTTTGTGTTGGTATTTTAAACTCTTTTAAACTGCTCCACAGATCTCTGCAGGGTGAATCCAGACAGCTAGCTAGACTATCTGTCCAGTTTTCTGTTGCACGAGTAAAACTACTTCTGATTGTACACATGTACACCAAAACAAGTTCCTTCCTGAGGCTATTTTGCCGCAGCACCGCAACGTGCAGCAACACACAGCAACAGTCCAAAATGTTTCTTTGCAAGTTTAGCACGTGTGGAAAGGAATTTAATAGTTTGTGAGTTTACTCAGCACATTAAGTTGCATAGTAATGCTAATTAAAGATATCAGTGTGGTGTGCTGAATGCTCCAGACAGTATGTCAAAATTCTTTTTCTTAAAGCTCACATGTACAGAGACCACAAAGCAGATATGCCTTTGAGTAATAGTCAACCACCATGTACTCCTATTCAATGTGACCTTTGTGCAGTAAGGTGTGAAACATCATCTTTACTAGTTTGTCACTTGAGGTCACATTTGCGTGAAGGATTACACATTGAATGCCCATTTAGAGGATGTGATAGAAGGTACTCTGTTTTGTCGAATTTTGCATCCCATCTTTCTAAGCACCACAATGACAGTGTTGAACATGTAGAAAACTCCTCTAACGTTAATTATTCTGATGATGAGCAAGAAGTGCCTGTTACAGTGATGAATCTCTCTTTCTTCAGAATATCAGACTTCTCTATCTTAAACTTCAGGCTAAACTACTATTGCCAAGGACTACAATACAAACTATTATTGAGGGATATCAAGATGTCCATGATGTCAGTCTGACAAATCTGCTTAATACCTTGAGTGAGAAATTAACTGTCCTTGGAATACCAGAGGCCACAATTAGTAACATTGTGGATGAAAAGAGAAAACACGATCTCCTCACAGCCTGTAACAGTGGGCCTTTAAGCACAGACCAGAAAAGAAAAATGGCTTTTAAAAAACATTTTAATTATGTTGAGCTGGTGCCTCAGTTATTAGGTACCAATGACAAAGGTAAGGAATTGTTTGCCCAGTATGTTCCTATTTAAGAGACATTGGCTGCACTTTTTAAAAGCAAGTCTGTGCAGGAACAGTATACAGCAACACGTTCCCAACCATCATCAGAGGGCGTTTTCCAGGATGTAAATGATGGAAAGGGAGCTCAGTGCAACCCTTTATTTAAAGCGAAGCCATCTTCTCTTGGTCCTATACTTTATCAGGATGCATTTGAAGTGGTTAATCCATTTGGTTCTTCTAAAAAGATTCTAGCAGTTTATCTCACTCTAACAGATATTTTGCCTCATAACAGATCATCCATAGTTCAAATAGCTTGTTCTCTTGTAAGGAGCTGGACTTCAAATATTTTGGGATGGACAAGGTATTTCAGCAACTCATTAAAGATCTGAAAGCTCTTGAGGAGACTGGCATTGAGATAAATAATGGTCAAATTGTCAGAGGTTGACTGAGTGCGATCTGTAACCTGCTTTTATGGTGCCACTCCCACCATTGCTCCTCCATCATAGCCTCTCCGCCATACCCACTCCATCATCGCTGGTAAAAATGAATTGATTTTGTAGCCTTACTTGATTGATTATGTATCATATTTCATGAACTATGCCATGAGTGTGCTTTGTGTTATTTAGGTTAATGTGTTCTTTGAATTTAGGATTGTGTAAATATTCCAATATGATTGTGGTGATGGTGTGATTTCTTTATACGTATGATTGTGGCGTGATTCCCACCCTGGTCACCAATCACTTTTTTTTTTGTGAAGCGCCACATGATGTGACGTCAGGTGGCTTTCTAAAGTTGTTTTTTTGGGGCTATCATGACAAAAAGCTTGAAATAAATGAAAAAATTATGGTTTTGTTTTATAGAAAATATGATGGGTGTTTAAATACACAATAGTATGTTTTGATCAAAGGGGTCTAATGGTAAACATTTTTTCAGGTTCCTTCTCATCCCTGTCTTCCCCTGGCTCTCCTCAACTCTCCTCAACCCTGTTCCCGTGTGAAGTCCACAACTCTCCTCACCTGAGACACACCGAACATCCAGCCCAATAGCTCTGCCCTCACCAAGCACACCATGGCCTGTACATTTTAAGGTGGGGCTGGGGGGGTCTTGGCAATTCCTGTTTCCTTTGAGTCTGATGTTGAAATTTACTAAATATGCATACTTAAACGCTTATATCCTTGTATCCTTCTCTCTTTTTTCATCATTTTCTGTTTGCATCCTTGAAGGTTAACTGGGAGAAGATAATGTCAGAGATCCAGTAAGCCTTTGCAAATTCTACTGGACCAAATCCTGCCGCCAAAAGAGCGATGGTCAGAGCAAATACCACAACAGTCCTCCCTCAACCACATGAATTCATTAAATAATTGACTTCTACAAAATAAGGGAAGATTATATCAGGTACAACTATTCGAGTTGTGCTTGGCAGGGTGACAGCTCTCTCGATATCGGCAACCGTGGCACAGGGCTGGTGAATACAAACCATAAGTTATTGCCCCAAAAGCTGTCACGTTCTACTTAACACCGGGGGGGATATAAGCTTCAATTTATGGCGCCAAATGTAGAAACAGCTACACACATATGGATTCCATGGCAATAAAACAGTAAATTAAAATTATTATATCAACTACATGGCAGGAAGCAATGGCTAACCCATCAGAATCTAGCCTGGATCAGACCACGGACTCCGCCCACTTCACTGATTAGGCGCTGTCTTGGGTCTGGTTTCCCCATTCAGAGCAACAAGTACACCCAGACCGGAAGAATGTTAGCCCAATGAGGGCTGGGGGTGGATGGGACTAAACGTGATGAACCAATCAGCTGAGGGCCCCTTTTCAAGCAATGTCTGCTTGTGCGCTGACCAGAGATCGGAGAATATTGATTGAGGCAGTTTTAGTAAAAAACGCTTTACTGAAATAACTTCCTGTCTCATACAGGAATAATCACCCATCACTGCAGCCATGTCAATGTCCCTTACTACATAAAAGATCTACCCACACCACAGACCTCCTCACATAACCTTCGCTCCAGAAACAAAGGCTTCTTCAACCCGACAGGACAGAGCTCATCACCATGGGGGAGCTTATTTTCTATCTTCATATCTTTGCTTTGCTTCTGTTTTTACCCTGTTTTTAATCTCCTGTATCACTTTGCTGTCAATGAAAAGTGCTCTACAAATAAAATGTATTATTATTATTATTGTTATTATTATTATCTACATTCATACAAATGTTTGACCCTCTTTGCATAGGCACCACAAATGAACCTCTCTTGAGAGGACATACTCATATGTCAGGAAATATATCATGGAAATGTCATATGTCAGGAATTGCAATGGAGAAAAACATAACAGCTACTTCACACATCAGGTCCAGCTACATATCAGGTCCATCTCTATGAAAACCGAGCTGACCCCATCTACTCAT
The DNA here is from genome assembly GCF_008692095.1 of Etheostoma spectabile. Lineage (NCBI taxonomy): Eukaryota > Metazoa > Chordata > Actinopteri > Perciformes > Percidae > Etheostoma > Etheostoma spectabile. The sequence goes on along the minus strand of NW_022605578.1, from coordinate 1,782,402 downwards.
GAAGTGCAAGCGACATGTTGAAAGCTCTGGAAAAAGCTAGCAAGTGTGGGTCTGGAGTTGGTAATGTTTTGTCACTCAAGGTCAAGAGTGAATTTTCCTGATTATTAGTGCTGATTTATGTGACACAGACACCCGTTTCCTGTCTTGTGTTTTCCCCTTATCTTCTTCCAGCACACAAACTCTGTTCCCCAGCTTTAAAGCCCAGTGTTTTAGGACAAATAGGTCCCTATGCAGATTTTTGCAGTCTAATACAGCGGCAATCAATGTGGGGCTTACAGAAGTAAATATGTGGAACGGAATACGTTTTACAGAGCATTTCTTTTCTTAGCTATATGTACGAATGTATCAAGGGAACAGCCTGTGGAGGAAGGTGAAGGATGCTGTAAATGCCAAAGGTTAAATGCAAACATTCTCAGCAGTGTACAAAAGCTTTCTTATTCTACTTGTTTCTTTCTTTATGTGACACATAGGCCTACTGTACTTATGCATACAAGTAAGTAACAGGAACATAAGCTGGGAGTGTGTGCCTTTGGTCACTTTACTTTGGTTTCCCACAGTTGGGTATAATATAGATAACAGTAGGTTTCACATTGAAGCTCTGAATAAGGGCTGATTTCAGGGAAAAGCTAAAACACTACATGACAGGAAACCCAGTTTTACTCACTTGTTGTCAATCCTATAAAGAGAACATGATTTGCTTTATTAGGTATTAGCTCTTTGGACGATTAACATGTTATGCATACGTATTAGCACAGTACAATGAAACTACCCATCTGTGACAGTGAAAGAGAGGTTTAGACAATACAAAACTAGATCAATAAGAAATCATGGTCATGGGTATAATGAGATTTTATAGATATCATACAGGCCATTTAATCTCCTTTTAATATTGTTATAAAACCATCCTTTTCTAATGGGCACATTTGTACTGTGTAAACAAATGTGTATGCCAGGTTTTTTTTTCAGACAACAGTGGCTCCATTCATCTGCATTACTGATGAAAGATCTAATGAAAGATCAGCCAGTGTGTGTGCGTGTGCGCGTACATGCCTGAGTGTGTGTGTGCGCATGTGTGTGTGTGTTAAACCTAGCTATGATGGAGGGTTGTGTCTGGACCTTAATTAGCAAGACAGATTTTTGGGAACTTTCTCGTGCATGACAAATACCTGATGTCGCTCATAAATAAATCTGTTACTTTAGTTATTAGTCGTGTAGAAAACATTCATCCATTTCAGTTTCTTTGAGAACCGAGCACATTTCCCTGGAAGGTACCTGTTTGAAGCGGTAACCCCTACTCCCCTTGCATGATATCAAATTTACATTTTCACGAGTTGTCATTTTGCTTTTTCGAATGTCAACCATGTACCAGTTTTCCCTCCATACATCATCAGATGATAGCGACCTTGGCTTCATCCTGAACACCATGTGATCGAGTAAAAATCAGAGTATTGGAAGATTGCAAAGATGGTAGGGATGATACACCCTCACACTTGAGTGGCTGGTACATATTAAGCTGTAAAAAGGCCAGCAGGCTTGTCCTTGGATCAAGGCACTGGCCCATACAATTTAATGGCACACATACCTTCCCTGGGTTTACAGCGTGTTTGTGAGTAAGAGTGAGTGAGTGTGTGCATTTTAATGGTAGGCTACCTATAACTTAAGGAAAGGAAAGGAGCATAGTAGAGGTGAGTGGAGGGCAACGCATCCTCAGTAGTATGTTATTTAAATGATAACAAATTAGTCTGTCATACGTAACGTTTTGATTCTGCACTGTCCCCTGGACATGGCGATACAACTATCTGAGCGCTTCGGGCCTCTGCCCTAACTAGCTTCCTTTGAGGATGTGACACACTAGTAGCTAAGAAAGCATTAGAGGTGGCAGTAGCTCAGTCCGTAGGGAGATGGGTTGGGAACTGGAGGGTCACTGGTTCAAGTCCCCATATGGACCAAAAGTACAGAGTGTGTATTGGTGGCTGGAGAGATGCCACTTCACCTCCTGGGCATCGCCAGGTGCTGTTGAGCAAGGCACCGTACACCCCCACCCGCTCAGGGCGCTGGTTCAGCTGGCAGCCCACTCACTCTCACGTCTCTCCATTAGTGCATGTATAGATCCTGAACATGTGTGTAGTTCAGGACTGTGTGTAAACTAACAAAGTGTGGACACAGAGTGTAAAATGTAATTTCCCCATACGGGATCAATAAACAGATTAAAATTAAATTATAACGTGTGTTACAAAGTGACCCACGTTCATCACAGAAGTAAAGGACTACAATAGGCTGGACTAAAAGAGAGCTGTTTTGAGTAGTTAGTGAACAGGTTTTTCTGTGGGAGATGATGACTCCCTTTGGGGTGGACTGTTTTTCACTTTGTAAACCAATAAATGCACAAAAAAGGAATATAACACAATAAAGGAAAGGAAAAAAGCCAAAAAGCATAAGACCTTTAAATGTTGCCAACTGGTCACGTGATGGTCATTGCAGTAAAGTAGCAAACAAAAGGTGACTGTGATATGGATACTGGTCAGTAGCTATGTTTCCATCCACATGTTTTTATGATATTGAATAAAAAATGCCATATGGAAACAGTAAAATTTGATGGAATTTCATGAATATCAAATCGAAAGAAATACGTTCGGTCTCAAACGCTGCCGAATAAATAATGAATTGCGATTAAGTTTAGGTCATTTTATGGTTGCAACTCGCCACAAAACCAAGAAGAAGAAGTTTTAGTTCATGTCCGCCCAGTATTTCCACTCTGTCTGCACACATGGCGGGTGTCAACAAAGACAGATGGAA
>NW_022605578.1:1778431-1779596 GCF_008692095.1 Etheostoma spectabile | reverse complement strand
GAGGAGACGAGAGACTTTCTGAATTTAATTTATCAGGAACTCGTAACGGAAATTGCCAACAAAGGTTATGACAAGCCGTGGGACGTCCTCCGGAGTAAATGGAAAGCACTCAAACAGCAAGACGTGGTTCAAAAAAGAATTGTCTTGCAGCAACAAGACAATCGCAAAACAGCATTTGATGCCATTATGCACAGGTTTTTATTCACTTTAAAGCCGCTGGATGGAAACACACTTTCACCACCTTTATTTGCATGAGTTTTTTTTCCGAACTTCAGATAATTCAATTGACAAGTGGATGGAAACTTATCTACTGTAAGGTGACAGCGTCTGTGACAGTTAAGTTTAACTAATAAAAGGTGATTTTCATGAAGGGGCGTTTAGTTTAGAAATAAGCAACTGATAAATGATTACAAGTTTGAAATTCACCTAAATGTGTCTTCCCAAACACAAAGTCTCAGTTACTGTGGCTAACCTACAGGTAAGGGCCGTAAACAGTTTTTTTTTTGGAACTACTGTCTACAATACCAAAGTTCCAATATGTTTGCCTGATATCAGACTGAATTGACAAGTTGTTAACAGTCGTTAACATCTGTAGTCTCACTTTGCCTCCTCTCTAAGGGGGATTTGATTGTCCCTAACCAATCACTACAGTCCAACGTATTCGCCTGAATCTAACGTTATTTTAAGTCGGCAATGAAGCATATCATTGCCCACATACTGCTTTTGTTTTTCAGAGTGGAGTGGAGCAAATTAAAATGGAACTACAATGTTGTGTGATATTAAAAAGACACGTTAGTTCCGCCTTTGGCACTGATTTTCCCCACGGCGTCCATGGCCAATGTGACCACTTGGGAAACATTTCATTAAGAAGATCAATGGTAGCTGTAGCCAGAATGCAGTGTTGAATTATCTCTCTCTCTCAGAACAATGTTGTCAAAGCATCAACATACAATTGGTCTAATTATTCAAACAGTACACAATAATCAGTATAATAACATTCCCATATACGATAGATGTAAATACCGACATACCGTATATATATCACCATATACAACAAGAGCCAGAAGGGCGACAGAGGAATCTGGATAATAAATAATCAAACACCACCAATGTGTCAGTGTGAATCCTTTAAATATACCAGGTATTTATTTCAAATACAAGTACT
>NW_022605578.1:1775974-1778421 GCF_008692095.1 Etheostoma spectabile | reverse complement strand
TGGTAGATTACAATAAGAGCATACAGAACACTAGTATCTGATTAATGTTACAAATGGTAGCTAGCTTTGTTTCTAGCTCCACGCTAACTCTTTTCCTCCCACCTCCAGCTAGCAATCTTCTATTCTAGCTCCAAGCTAACTCTTTTCTCCTCCCACCTCCAGCTAGCTAGCTTTGTTTCTAGCTCCATGCTAACTCTTTTCCTCCCACCTCCAGCTAACTAGCTTCATTTCTAGCTCCATGCTAACTCTTTTCCTCCCACCTCCAGCTAACTAGCTTCATTTCTAGCTCCAGGCTAACTCTTTTCCTCCCACCTCCAGCTAACTAGCTTCATTTCTAGCTCCATGCTAACTCTTTTCCTCCCACCTCCAGCTAACTAGCTTCATTTCTAGCTCCAGGCTAACTCTTTTCCTCCCACCTCAAGCTAGCCAGCTTTGTTTCTAGTTCCAGGCTAACTCTTTTCCTCCCACCTCCAGTTAGCTAACCGTGCTCTGCTCCAGTTGGCTAATCTTGTTGGGTCATCCTTCTTTCTTCCAGTATTGGATCCTCCTTTTCCTCTGCATACTTTAAAACTCTTTTTGTTTTGTTGCTGAAAAGTCTGTCACTAGCGCCAGAGCCGTCATTCTCTGCTGGGACTAAATGAGACCCATGTTACATCTAATGTATCTACTGCCATCTGTTGGCACCTGTACGTTACTACACACTACACAATGCTGAGTAACAAATACAGCCGCACAAAACTGTACATGAGTACTGTAATCCAGAAAAACAAAGTGTGGAAAAAAGTTTGAATATATCGTTGAATCTGTTCAGATAAATTGGTAGAAATGTACATTACGTTAAACCTGAATGCACATTATTAGAGCAGATTTTCCACACTATTTTTTCTCCAGCCTTAATTTGAGCCGGCCTTTATTTGTCCGTGCTGACCACGCCCCCAGCCACTATCAGAGGCCCGGCTTTTAATTGACAACCGATCTTTATTTGAGGAGTTACAGTACTAACAAATTACAGCTATTTTTAATATTAATGGACATTCAAGTCATCGCCAAATGAGTTGCTACAAACCTATTTAAGCTCCACACAACACTCTCTGTATTTCTCAGTATGGTTATGTTCAGAAACTTTGAGTGAAGATAAATACCTCTTCTGAAGAGTCCATCATGTTTTTTTAATCCTCCGTGTCCTCCCTGAATTCTAGCAACTGCGTGAAGGAGGGGTGGGGGCTGTGCGTGGTCACTGAAGGCTGTATCATGTGGACGTGCCAACAGTTTTACTGTCATTACTTAGAATTCCTCATGGTGGCGACAGAAACTATGCACTATATACAGTACATGTATATTGAGTTGTTTTATTTTTTAATTTGTCTATATGGTCCTAAAACTTATAACATTTAAGTGACCTCACTGCAGCACGGATTTTCTAATAGCCCAGTTTGCCCTAAAATAACTGGTGTTTATACTGTAGATTGACTGGGCACAACATGGTTGATGTTTAACAAGCTTTTTTAGAAACTAAAAACGGAGGGTTTAGTCAGAAAACTGTTGCAAAAAAAGAACTACACTGTATGCACTTTTGATGAATGTCATTTTACCCAAAAAAATGTGATGATTGATGGGCCTTTAATTCTGCATTATAGAGGTGTCAAAGTTGTTCTTTTTGAAGGGGCTTTAAAACTGCTGTTTTCAATGTTTTGGGAAATGGCCTGTGAGAAGAGAGGTGTTCACTTTTCAGGATGTCTAATGCCATGCAATTAAAACATCCTTCAGAAAGCTTGTGGGAAGAATGTCAAGGCAGCAAGAGGAATAACTTAATTTGAAAACAATCTCCTCCAGGCTACTATGGTTGATTGGATTGAATTTTGTCAAGCAGATTAAATTGTTTTTAAAGTGCCCATATTATCAAAAAAGCACTTTTTCTGGGATTTGGGGTGCGATTTTGTGTCTCTGGTGCTTCCACACGTACAGAAATTGGGCGAAAAGCTACACATACTGTTTTAAGTGAGATCCGGTTTCTAAATGTCCACTGCCTTCAGTCTCCGGCTGAGCTGTTTAAAATCTGCACGGCTTTCTACGTCACTAGCCGAGACAAGGTGGCTAACCGGAGGACATGCTAACGCTAGCATGCTAGCTCTTCTCAATGACAAAACATTGCACACTTACTAGTTCACTATAATCTCCAAAAGAACTACTTCCATGTCATGTTCCATGCCTGTTCTGCAGGTATTCCACAAGTGGCCCTTGTTTACTCGTACCTCGTCTACTGAGCATGTGCGATTCCCAACGGGAGTGGGGGTGGTCCCCATACAGACTAAAGTATGATGGTGGACTGGTAGCTGGAGAGGTGCCTGTTCACCTCCTGGGCACTGGCAAGGTGCTCTTGAGCAAGGCACCGGGCCCTCAACTGCTCGGGGCGCCTTTCCATGGGCAGCCCCCCCACTCTGACATCT